>NW_010273972.1:52515-62993 GCF_000690775.1 Eurypyga helias
ATTTCAAGGAAAATTCAATTCTTAGAACTGTATCAGCCCTGCAGTCATCTATTAGCCAGGTCATTATCACTGCAATATCATCAATAAAAACAAATTAGAAAAGCTGGCCAAGATGGTCATAGTAAAAGAGACAGTTTTACTGTCTGGTGAACTGTTCTTGTTGGGAATTTAGTTTGAAACAGACAGTACTTCTCCTGTGTTCCTTCTTCCGAAAAGACATCATCCACTTTTGTGTTGTGTTGAGCAGGGGGTGCTCAGCTTTGTGTGTTCTGCCCATGAAACACACAGACAGACTCCTGGGAGGGAAGGTGGCACCATATTGCCATGTTACTGCTGAAGAAGAGGCGGCACAGGGTAAGAAGCCATAAGCAGGGATGGTCCTATTGCCAGCAAACAGATGATGTGGGTGAGCATGGGTGGGTGACTGCTACTGCATTGGAAGGTCTTGGCTCCTCTATACTAGATATGTGCCGTTTAGTGAAATAAAATGTATGAGAAATATTGTATATGAAAGGCTTTGCATAGACAGCTTGTGCCTTCTAAAACCTTGAATAAATTATATGTACATCTATATAAGGATTGCCTCAGATTATGAGTAAAATGATCTTGGGGTGGAAGTAACTAGCCTGCAGAAGAAAGCACAAAATTTCAGTACTTCCCACAGTACTGCTCTTAATTAGTAGCTGCTATTAGTAACTTCTGTTTTAACTCCATTCATGAAATCAGAAGGGAACAAAATTCTGGGTAGGACTATGGAATTGCAGAGAGACATGATGGCTTATCAAACTGAAAGGAAGAAAACCACTGGTGTATGCTGGATGGAAAAGTATTTTCATTTTTCAAAGTAAGGAACTGGCAGTAGGTGGTACGATGACTGGCAAGGCCACACAGTGACTGCCAAACAAAGGTGACTGTGTGCAGACACCGAAAGACTTCATGGAAGATAGTCTGAAGAACAGAAAAGATGGAGATTACAGTAGTCTCCGGGGCAGGTTAGAAGAACCGGAGGAGGATGGAAGTTAGGAAGCTGCCATCTTACCTAAGAATTTATCAATACTGCTGAATAAGAGGACAGGGAGGGCCAACTCCTGCAAAAGAAGGGTGGCCCATTAAACAGCACAACCAGAGGAGCAAGCCAGAAGGGGGACCTGGTTGAAGGGCAAGAAACATGGGGATGTGTTACCTGCATTGGGGAAATAAATTAAGCAAAAGTTGGTAATAAGGAAGAATCTGGATTAGAACACAGCATGTTTCTAATGCGTAGAACAGCATGCATTTTTCAGGAAAGTAAAAATCAGGGAGATGGGGATGGTTGAAGAGTGTGCTTGTATGTGCCAGAATGAGGAAATAGAGTGGTGTGAGCTTCCTTCTGGAACGTAATGTCCTCTCATCATCAGCACTGGGTTGGGTACGGATGGAGACCTTTGCAATAAACAAACAAACAAACAAAACCCCCAACAACAACAACAAAATTACTTCTGGAGGATCTTAAAAGTAAGTAGACAGTACTGAGTTTTCTTTGCTTACAGTAAAAGGGACTCATGAGCAGAAGAAGTAACCAGGGCAGGGATAATATGACAATTGACAATATTTTAAATAAAATTTTACAGTTCCAATGAACTGAAACACATAGCTGAAGTTTTCTTAGCCATCTAAGGAAAAAGAGCGAAATAAAGTAGTGGGCCTGCTGCTCAGTAGACCTGCAATTCATACTTAATATTGTCTAGACATAGGCCCAAGATTAGAGAAAAGTACTGTTTTCATTATGGATAATGCAGTTGCTGGGGGCAAAGGCAATATGCCTACTGGGACTGAAGAAGTTGTCAGACAACTACTGTTCCTGTGCTAGAAACAGAAAGTTAGACAAGAGGGAAAAAATGAGCAAATGAAGAACATGCATGCACACCAACCTGCTGTAATTTTGATTCTGTGAGCCATAATTTCTATGACAATTCCTTATCAATTTCACCGATAGTGCTTAAATAAATATAGCTATTTTAAAATCTGCACATTAATGAAGGATATTATTTTACTTTCTGTTATATGTTTCTAACTTTCTTCTACTACCCTGAATGCTGATAGAGATGTGTAGATTCAGAATTTTCATTTGTTAAGTGAGTCAGGGGCTGCATATTTAGCTGAACCTTGTGTAGTTAACAGTGAAATGCATTGCTTTTTATTACTTTGGTTACTAGACTATAACAGGAAGAAGTAACAACATTTCTGTAAAAAGCACTCTGCTGTATGTAATCCTACATAAGCATATAATCTGTACAAAGGGAATTTTCACCTAAATAAGCTTAAAAGAGTATTCATACAGAAGTATTATTCAATAGGAAAAAAAATCCATTGAATTGATGCAAAGAAAAAGCAAATCATGTTCTCTCAATAACTGGACCAGATAGGATGCCAGTTATTGATTTAGTCTGGGATACTGGAATACTAAATCTTCTGCTGTATCCAGTATATTTTTTGGAACTCTCATGCTGATTTATTTTTTATGTTTAAAAAATAAGAGTCCTATTTAAGGGCAGAGACCTATCTTCACAGAGCCATGTTTTGTTTATCTACTGGGAAAAATTACTGGCTTTTGCTAAAATTTTCTTGTATAAGTCTTGCCTTTTAGGTTTAATTTTTTTTCCACAAGTGTCTTTCAGGCACTGAAGCGTTGTTATTTTGTGCCTCTCCAGCATGACTTGATGACTTGTCCAAATGTGGCCCTTCTAATTTCTCCTACTATTTCAGAGATTGTTTCCTATGTGTATTTAATACCTTGTAAAATATTTCCAAGTAGAAAGGTCAAGCCTATCACTACACAATGGTGGTATAGGGAAAAAGTACAATGACAGAATTTTGCCTGCTGAAGTCAGTCAGGGGAACACAAGTGTGACCTTGGTCCCACAGACAACATTTCATCTAGAATATAAATCAATATAATAGCTATTTCCCTCAGGATGAATGTTGTAAGAATAATAGAATAGTTTTGTGTGAAGTATGAGGTCAGAACCACCCACTAATAAACACTGTGCAATTGGGTAAGTACTTGTAGTAGGCTGAATGACCCTCATGTGTTAGGTTACATTGCCTTGTTCTATTCTGACACCAAGATGTTTCAGAATGAAGTGGGTCTCCTTGACTTGGCAGACTTACATCTTACTAGCACTAACAAAAATGGTCAAAGTGGTTTCTGAGTAAGGTGTAACCAAGGCAGTAGCACCAAGCCTCCCAGATTTGCCTCAACAACCCAAGGTATTGGGCAAGAATGCTGCAATGTACTGCAAAATACAAGATAATAATCCTGTGAGCACTATATATGACAGACTCTTCATATATGCCAAGTAAGCACTCCCCATTTATATCAGAAAAAATGGAATTATGCACAGAGATAATTAGAATTCATAGAGTCCAAGTTACATTCCTCAGTATTCCTGGAGAGCATGCAACGATTACCATCTACCCCATAAGGCTACAGCATTTTAAGAGTCACTGTCTCCTGTTGCTTGCTCTGCTCCTCATCTAAAAGCTTCTGTATAAGATTTATCCATCTGCAGGGGGCTAGAGATGACTAAGATGATATTTGAAACTGCTGCTTGATTATTCAGAAGTCGCTTGTGAAAGCACTAACTTCTAAATTAACTCAGTTCCTTGGTAGCTTGGATTCTCAGACATGACACCTCAGTGAAGATAAAAGACTGACCACCACAAATGATTTTCTAGAACGCGAAATGCTGCCAGAAAGCACATGTGGAAGATCAGAGCAACTCAGGAATTGGATCATTTTGAGCATATTTGTAAAACAGAATACATGGTCAGGAGGCATGTGGTTAGGATGCAGGGTTGGTCAGCCTGACACTCCCTAGGAACACAAAGCCTTGCCTCACAATAATGACAAAGCAGAGTTAGTTTGCAAGATAAGATTACACATACTCTTCTATCTGTAGCTATACTTCATTCTCTGAGTAAAGTGGAGGCAAATCAACACATGATCTAATGTAATTTCTGTCTCAGCAACATATTTCCTTTATATTTTTCACAGTCTGAATGTATCATATTGTAATAAGAGTTCAGACAACTAAAGTGGTGAAAAATATTATTGTCATTTTTTTTACTACTTGTTTCTGGTCTTCATTGGCATATTTCCACCATTGCTTGGGTAGTGAAAGGAAATTAGCTTTTTCTGCTGTTGTTTACAAGAGATATCTAGTGTTACCTATACTGTGTCCAAAAAAACACAGGTCAGGATGGAAATAGCGATTCCTAATAGCTATTTCTATTTGATTTTCAGTTTTTGAGTTCTTAGATCATTTGGGTCATATTTCTATACTGCTGTGAGAGACATAAGTGCTAAAAGCAGAAGAAGAAACAACCTAGAAATTCTTATGTAATCAAAGGACTCCAGAAGGGGTTTTAAAGAAAATAACAATAACAGAGTGCTTGCAAAAAAATTGTGAGAGTTGGCAGTATTTAAATTTCATTTTCTGGTAAAAAAATAAAAAAAAGAATGTACTAATTCTTGGCAAACCACTCTAACAGAATGTTATTTATTTACTTTTCTACTAGAATTAAAAATAAACGGTAGAAAGAATTCTATTCCTATGTTGTTTTTTTGAATATGAAACTGAGTATGATCTGACAACTGCCTGTCCACTCCACAAGTGAGTAAGCACGAGAAGGTCTCACCTGAACCCCCACTGACTTCAGAACTTAATTAACTTCTTTTACATGCTTAAATTAATTGCTATCTTGCGCGCATTACTAGAATACAGCTGCTGAGGAAATCAACAGAAACAGTCAGACACATTCATCGAAATTCTGTATTAAAAAACCCCACAAACCCAACCTAATTTCTGCAAGAATATATTTTGTTTCTGAATTTATTCCAGAAAATGCTACTTGCAATCTGCATTATAACACTTGTGTTTATTGGAAAATACAGATGTTTATGCAGTATTTATTCTTAAATATTTTCTGTCTCTAAAGGAAGCAGTTCTGTTGAGTAAAAAGTGTGTCTAAAAACTTAAATCAACAGGCGCAGAGTCTCACTTTGTTACTCTAAACTCAACCACAGTAGGAAAGGAAAGTTCAAAGTTACAACTTTGCATCGCTGCCAAAATACACGAGCCCTATCTCACTGGACTGAGTCAGTTGAGTCCCACTGTGATGATGGAGTTCAGGCTGCAAGAGGAGTTCATGTTGGGCTGACTCTGCAGTACCACCCTAGAATGCAATGTGCAGTATCTGTTTTGTATTCCCTTGGGCCGGGAATTTATAGCAAACATGGCTTTTGGGAACAGTGTTAGCAGCTGAAATACTGCAGCATAAAGTGGCCTCCCAGTAACTCTTAGCTACTGCCGTAGTGTGCACAGATAATAAAAATAGAATCTTGCTTCTACATCTGAAGTAGTTTCTGAAGTGTCAATTTAAGTGACTGTAAATAACTGTAACTTAAATCTGATGATCAGCTGAGGCAAACGCAAAGACTTTAGCTTAGAATTTCCAGCAAAAAAATCCAGCAAGATAATTGAGGCAAAAGGGATATTATAGCGAGATGTGAAAACTCCCTTACATTACAGTAGGAGCAAGTATCTTTTCTTCTTAAAAAGCCAGTGCCTGTAAAATAATACATAACAGTAATATAAGTACATTGATAAAACTAGAGAAAGTGTTTTAATTGCTGCAAATATTTTTTGACCAAACTACCAGTGCTTATATTTTGTTCCAATTTGTTTGTTTTCCTAAGGTCTATTTTTTTTTTTTTTTAAGACAGCATGAATTGTTAAACAAAGACCTGAAAATCATATGCCTTGGCTCTGTTCTGAGCAAAAACATTGCTGGGTTCTGATTTATGCCCTATTTAATAATTGTAGCTTTATCAAGGCTACTGCTGCGCACTCTGCTGTGACTTAACCTGACTACACCTTAACCTCTTCACCATATGAAAGGAGGTAAGCTATACTTAAATGAATTCTGCAGCTTGCCTGAGATATTCACGGAGAAACTTCTGTTCAAAATTCTCTTATTATTTCTGAATGATAGAAGCTTAAAAAGCAGCAATTTGTTTAAAAAAAAAATCTTATTTAATTCCAGTACTTAAATCGTCTCCACTCAGAAAATGAGTGTGTTCCAGCGCATTGCTCACCAGTGTGAAATACTAAAACATACAAACTGTTGCAAAACTGATTCCCAATACTAAAAATGGGTAGACTGTGAGGCACTTGCATAGGTTTGTGGCTCTCTTGTTGTATACATGTGCGTGAGTGCAATGGGTTGGTAAGAACGAGGATGTGTAGGTGTGTGTTCACAGCTGCCATCCCCAGGGTTAGGGAGAGTCCCGTCTGTGTCCTCTGCATACACTACAAAGTTTGGGTGGTCTCGAACGGTGTTGTCCCTTCCAGCAACCACTCCTTGGGTTAAGAAGGGTATCGTGTCTTATTAATTGAGCCTGGGTGGCCATGTACACTTCACACCCTCTTTCAGGGCGATGGAACTCAGCTATTCATTTTCCATGCAAACCTTCCATAACCAGGTGACTCTCCCAGTTAGTCTATGACACAGGCTACACACCACATGCAAGGTCAAAGCTCCTTCCTGGGGTTTAATTTCACTAAGAAACAAATTAACAATGGAACAATCAATTCCCAAGGCCCAGCTAAACCCATCTCCTCATCTTACTACAACACAAACCCAATCTCCCTCTGCCAGGACAGCCAAACTCTGGAATCTGCCTCCTCCTCTTAATTACCTCCATCTGTGGGTCCTTCCCTCTAGGCCTCATGTTGCTGGCAGGTGCTATGGGGTGGGGCAGACTTCATCCCCACATCCAGGACACTGTTAACCACCTCCTTCCTCAGTGCTGTGTTCCGCTGCCGTGCCCTAGCTTATATTAGTGGTTTGTGGTTTTCATTGCCTTGTAGGGTGCAGTGCCACCGTCTGTGATCTCTTTCAAAAGACAATGAAAAATTGCAGCCTTCCTGGCAGCAAAGGCAAGTGGAAGAGTGACTCCCAAGGCAATGCTCCCGAGAGTCCTTGGGCAATACGATGTAGCAACCCCACGGAATGTAACCTGTCCACTGACGTTTATGTACCCAGTCTATAGAAAAGACGTAGCTCATAGCAGAGAAGTATGCAGTAAACCAAACTTCTCCAAGAAGCCATATCCTAGTCATTTTGGTAAATTTCAGGAGGCTGTTTGGTTACAGCCTTTGCCTTTTCAGGGAAAGATCGTACCTCTGCTACCTTCTTCTCTGCTCAGGAGATGAAAAATGATGCTTCCTTGTCACTGAATGAAAAGTGAGTCACACTACCAGTGGAACTCCAGGTCCTTGCACCAGTGGAACCAAGCTCCCAGGCTGACCTCTTCCAGCTCTGATTTTTTACCTGTGTAAATTCAGCTGAATACGTTATAATGGTACAGATGAAGTAGTATCTTTTACTAGATGCAGTTGGAAAAATTGGGTAGTTTCGGTCAAATACCTTTTTCACCAACTCGTTCCATCTAAATGGTCTGCCTGTTCTCTCAGTTATGACAGGTGGTCTAATACCAGATACCTCTTCTCCCAGCAGTCCTTGACACTTTTATATCCCCAAACTATTCTCCCTACAACTACAATCATGTTATTATTTAAAGCTGCCACAAGAGTGAAAAGAATGTCCCCTGCAGACCTGGATGCATAGACAAGCTGGCTTATAGCTGGTCACTTAAAAAACAAAACCCATAACTAAACCCACATCACAAAACCACCAGAAACCTTCACTAGAAGCAAGTATGTTTTGAATTCACTGTCTAAACAAGATCTAACATATTTCTAGGGTTATAACATGTTCCTGAGAAACATATAAATTACTAAAATATTAAGGACATTACCAAAACCTGCTAGAAATAATTTCAGCAATTTTGGCTTATTTGCTCACTGCAGCTGAAAAGCATCTTCCAAAAAGTACCTCTCTGATGATGCTGTTTCCTACCAAACGACTGGTTATGAAGAAGAATGGTCAATATAAAAAACCTAGGAGATATGCAAATTCATTAGTAGAAAATGTTAACACTTCCAATTAAAATCAGAATAGTAATGGCATATTTTGTTAAAAAAAAAAGTAGGAATACTCGATTACGTACTTACGTTTCTTGACTTTTAATAATGCAGTATTGAAGGTTGTCACGATGGAAGGAATCATGCTTTATTTCACATTTAGATAAGGAGAGGAAGTAGATAAACATAAAAAAAAAAGAAATTATGTGATCAGGAGTAACTGCAGCATATTTGTAGAACTGACATGTTTCAAAGAAAGTTGTGAAATTTCCCAACTGCAAAAAAACCCAAACAAAAACCATCTATGCTTCCTGCCACAGAAGCAACACAGGGAGCACTTTTATTTGTGAAACTTTCACAGGCACTCTGGGTGACAAAAGCCATAGCAACCAGGATTCAATTGTGTAATATGTTTCTAATAGACCTCCTAAAACTAGAAAAGACACAAAAAAATTTGCATGCTTACTCAGAAGTTGTGTATTACGAAAATTTCTTGTGCTGACCCAATTCAAACCTAATGTTGTTTCATCTGAAAAAAGTGAAATCCAAAGGGAAATATTTAGGCTTGGAAGAGTTCTGCCTAACAGTCTCATATATTTGAGAGCTGTATTGCAAGTGTTCCAAAATACAAAGTTTCAGGAGAAAGATGATCTAAAAAAACCTTCCAAGACAAGGCAAGGTCTCCCAATTCATCATAACTTCCTAACTGCATGTTTCAGGTTTTCTAAAACAGTCTAAGAATTACGCATGCTGGTTCTGTCAGTAGCTAGGAACATTATATATAGACCTAACATGAAACGACAGGAAAACAAACGTGAGGATGATTAAACTGTAAAAATATTACGTCCATAAACCAACTTTCTGGCTAAGGGAAAAGCGTTGCTTGTGTGCTCATTGTGGTAACATTCTGTGTCTACACCAATGGCAAATGCACAAATTTCTCTTTTAAGTTGTGAAGTTATAGGAATTGTGGCCTTTTGCTTGGTGTTGTGTCAAGCTGTGAACCTAGTCCCTGTAATAACTGAATCTTTTCAGCTGAACTTTGAACGACCTTGTACTTGGAAAACGTTTTTAAATCCTGTTTAGTCATTATAGTTGTTTAGCAGTTAATCCAAGTATATTGTTTTTTAAGTAAGGTTAGCTTCTTGTTGCCCACGTGTAATAGCGAACAAACGGTCAAGGGGACAATGATAAAAATATTAGGAAACAGATGAACAGTAAAAAAGATGGTTATTAAAAGGCGGGGATGTGGAAAAAGTGAAGGCTACATGTTATGTAATGACTGCATAACTAAAGAGAAAAAAGAATTTTAAAACCCTCAAAGCAAAGAAAAAGGTAAAAATGTAAATGTTAGAATCATGACAGGATGGTCATTATAGTTGAATGAACATGAAATAACACAAAGTTAAATAATTGAAAGCATAAAATCACAAATACGAGATGATACAATACACAAGAGACAAACAACAATAAAAATTATAAAGGGTGTTCTAAGGAGAGACATGGTATTGATCAGGTAATTATTTAATCTCCTTGCATCTCCATAGAACTAGACGGAGAATACTCAGATGTGGTCTCTCCCTTTTTAAATTTACATTTGGAATTGCGCAGATAATTGCAGTCGTAACAAAAATACTTTTATTTCAGACTTTATAAAAATAGGTATTTTGGCCTTGAGTAGCATAGACACTATCTTCTGAGAAGGGACTCCAGAGCTCAGTGTGCTGCAAAAAACAACTTTCACAGGCAAAGCCATCACTGAAGATGATGCAATTATTTTGTCAGAGCCACAGATGCAAGGATTGGACATTTTAATGTATGCTCTAATTCACGTAGTAAATAAAGCTCTGCTGCTTCTCTACATAGAATGAATCACAGAATCACAGAATGGTTTGGGTTGGAAGGGACCTTAAAGATCATCTAGTTCCAACCCCCCTGCCATGGGCAGGGACACCTTCCACTAGACCAGGTTGCTCAAAGCCTCATCCAGCCTGGCCTTGAACACTTCCAGGGATGGGGCATCCACAGCTTCTCTGGGCAGCCATGGATGCGTGCCGTGTCCTAAAACATTACAAAGACTTAGTCTAAAAACAGGTTTCTAATCCATCCCTCAAATGTTAACGCCTGAAAGGGAAAAGGAAAAAGAGAAAAGGGAAAAAACATCAAAACCATACAGGCATTCTACCTCTCATTAAACTGAAATACGCTGGACCCTCAGCAGCACATGCAGAAATACGTGCACAGCTCGGATGCAAATCTGTAGTACCACAGCAGAGAGGTGGGATGACTCCAGGTGTTCCCACGGCTCAGGAAGGGCAGAAACCTGGTGGATTCCCAGCCACCTATCAAAACCCTGCGCTCAGCACTTCGGCGAGGACGGTGGTTGTTCCTGTACCGCGAAGAAAAAAAAAGGTTCACGCCCACCTGTCACGGGGTCTCGCCAGGGAC
>NW_010273973.1:0-2079 GCF_000690775.1 Eurypyga helias
GGCCCCATGGACTTGTGAGTGTCGAGGCAAATGCTATCGTAGCCAAGGAAGGAAGCAGCACTCGGAATTTAAATCAGCGTAGCTTTAGCCCTCTGGCAAACAAGACCTCAGCTGCAGGCTCTCCTCTGCTCCGCTGCCTCCCAGCCACTGCCGCCCCTGCGTGGAAGAGCCCCCCGGCCAGGAGCGGACGTGACTCCTTTGACTCCGGTAGCTGTGAACCCACGTGCGCAGATGGCGAATTTGCCCCACTTGCTATTATTAAAACCTAACCAAGACAGGCACAGACACAGAATTAATTTCTTTTCTTGTTGTTTTCCTTTCTGCTGGCAATCAAAACACTGCCAAAATGGCATGGCTGCAATACCCTATCCTAGGGTTTATCTCGGCCAGCCGACACCTACTAAAATGACAACTTGGGGTCTCAGCAGCAGGATTTTCACGTGTGCTAGTTAACCTCGGTTCAAAATTCTCCTCTTACCCCTTTTGGCTGCAGGGACATGTTTTCCCACAACGTGCCGTCATGGTATAAAAGAGCCCTCCTGGTCTGCAGCCCAGTTCAGGTGGACCTGGACTGTCCACGTGAATCCCCCTCTCTGTCCTAAGAGAGAGGGATAATATAATTAATATATATACCGTTACGTATAATGAATAATATAACAAAAGCTTTCTCCTCTGAAAAGCAACAGATATCCAACCCCTCTGTCAGGCCACATAATACACTCTGTAAGGCACTTTGCAATATGTACAATTTCAATTTTCCAGCAGAGACCAAAACAAATTAGCAGCTTGTATTCCTTTGTGCTTTGATAATAATTTGCTTCTAGTTCTGTGTCAGTGATCAGGGTTTGTGTAATGAGGGGCAGGAAATAGTAACATCCTAATTAAACTGGGGCGTATAGGAAGTAAACCATAAATCAGCTAGTTAGCTGGAGCTCAGTGGGCAGTATTCCTCCCATGTGCTGAAAAGAAATGGATTTTTAAAAAATAGTAATAAATTAAAGGCCAGAGCAGAAACAAAGACAACTGCTTTGACCTGGGTGGTATTTGCCCAAGCTATTTTTAATGTTTTTTCCTCCAAGACTGCATGCAGTTACGTAGTACATACAGGTTCTTAGATGCCACAAAGAATACTGTTGACCCCCAAACTTAAAGATGCACTTTATTGTTTGGTCGACCAAAAAGATGATGCACAATTTTCACTCTCCCTTCTGAAATTAAGCCACATTAAATTTATAATAACCCCTGTACATTTATGGATGAAGAAATAACCAGCCTCAGCAGCAATACAGGAGATACAAAACCTCCAACCTACAATCGCAGCATCAGCAAAACTACACTTGTTGCTAAGTTCACCTGCAGCACTTATAGAAAAATATACTTACTATACAAATTGTGCCTCATGTGCACAAGGAAGGCTCTGTACTCTCCTATATGGAGAGCATACACATATAGAGCCCCCAGAGTAGATGCAGCATATGCTTATGGAAGGAGTTTTTCTGCTGGCTTAGTAACATCAGCTTTTAGGAACATAAGCGAAGCAGACAAGGGTTCCTTGGTCGGGGTAGCTGCAGCCACATCGTAGACTTTTGCACAGCAATATCATCTAGAGGCATGAATTTTTCACAGTTGGAGCAAACACAGCTATGCCAGCAAAACTTTGTAATGAGGCCACATCTCAGTCTTCTCGCACCACAAGGAAAACCTGCTCATGCCTAGCAACGGGAAGGAGCGGGAACAAACCCACGGTGCCAAAATGTTTCAGGAGAATCAATCCCTTATATTTTGGGATTATCAGCTGCCTGCTGGAGACAAAATCTAAGATTATTTCCACAGGAAAGTTATCACACAAGCCCCAGATCCAGAACTTTAAATGTGTTCACGCAGCACTTTTGGCACCTTCAGGATCAGGACTTCATCACTGCCACGTTCAGGCTTTTCCCATATTGCCTCCAGTCACTACACTTCTTGTTTCATTTGAATATAGACTTGCTTAGGTGGCTTACATCAAAAATTGTGCTGAAATAACTGTCAGTGGTATCAGCAGGGATAACACCAAAAATCAATAAGAAAAGCAAGTTC
>NW_010273973.1:2092-13757 GCF_000690775.1 Eurypyga helias
GGGGGGGGTGGAAAGTTTAAAACCAAATTGAAAACATTATCTCCTTCCACTACAGAAAGGTTTTTTGGGGACCTGCAAAAGATTAAAGGTTTTTCCAGCTTGACTCAATAATCCCTATTTGACTCTGAGACCTACACATGGGGAATGCTGTGCCCATGGCATTTCACAGCCGTAGCTGGTTTCTCTTCATCCTTACTGAAGCTTTCAGCCTTATCGATGAACGAAATCAGTTACAGTTTTTGAAGCTACTTAAACATGAAAAAGAGCTAAGTGTACTTAAATAAACACAAGAAGAACCGAAATATCTCAAAGTCCAGAAGATCTCTGCAATAAGACTCCAAAAGCTAATGTATCACAGCTTTACACGACAGAAATTGGGGATGATATCCTAAAAAATCCCCTGTTGCACTGCATTCACATTAAACCTTGAGCGGAGCCCTGATCTATCAGGGAGCCAGTCTGAACTCAGCCTTCATCCACCTGATATTAAGATCTATTTGTTTCAAAACTGGTTTTGTAGCTTCAACTATTACATGGTAGTTATTCTAAATAAGAGCATATCTGGTGCTAATAAATCCTCTGGGCTGCAGTCGGTGGCACTGACACAGCAGGTCTAATATCTGATGTAAATAATACATACAAGATGTTCTCTTAAATCAAGTGTTAGACCATGATATTAAGACTTCTGCCTGAGTGGTCAAACCTCTGTATAATAGTCACTATAATTATTTTATTAAGTCTGCTTCTTTGGTATATCACAGAATCACGGAATGGTTTGGGTTGGAAGGGAGCTTACAGCCCACCCCGTTCCAACCCCCCTGCCATGGGCAGGGCCACCTTCCACTAGACCAGGGTGCTCCAAGCCTCATCCAGCCTGGCCTTGGACACTCCCAGGGATGGGGCATCCACAGCTTCTCTGGGCAACCTGTCCTAATGCTCCCCACCCTCTGTGGGAAGTACCTTTACACCAAAGCAGTATCACTGATGGGATTTGAAGGAATCGCCTAAGAACAGTTCATTTCAAACGGCCTCACACTGAGCTAAGTACAAACATGTACAAATCCAACAGCTCTCTGGGCTTGGCCAGACTCAGGGTATGTTGCCTGCATCAAAGCTAGGAGCAAATAAAGCAGAGTTTATGACTGCATATAATTTTAACAGTGCATATTGTTATTTCTTTTTACTGTTTTGTTCCAAAAATTTGTAATTCTACGCAAACATCATCTTAAACGTGTCAGATCTGTGGTGAAGCTGGCACCATACACCAAAACAGGTTAGTTTTAAGGCAGTAAATCTGAAAGGAATAGATAATCCATTATCTGATGGGAAATTCTTAAAACGTCTGCTGTCTGGCTGGTTGTGGGATTCCCAAAAGTAGGGCAGTCATGCCTAAACAGCAGCGGTCTGACCACAGGTGGTAACATGGGCTGCCCCGTCGCGAAACGGCACCTCTCCCAGCTGGTCTTGCCCTGAGCCTCTAGTTAACCCAACAGGCTGAGACCTGGAAGTCAGCATGACGCAAGATTTGTGTTTGGTTGGCTAAAACCCCCCAAGAATGCTGTTTCATGAAGAGTCCTGCATCTGTGACCTTCTTTTTTTTTCTTGGTTTGTTTCCTTTTGTCTTGTCCCATGACAGACAAGAAGGGTCCTCCAGAGATGTGGAGAACGTCCTGACACTCTGGCTAGGAGTTATTCCTGCTCCTTTGTCAGACACATACCAGTACATAGAAAAATACAGCTGTCATCATTCTGTCCCAAATATTAAACTAGAGAGGAAAAGAGTCAGGATAATTTGGACTACTACACAAATTTTGACACGCACAAACCACCCAAGAACACTGGTTGGCAGAAGACTTTGGTATGTCATACACATTAAACAGCAGTGACAGATATGAACAGCCTTTAGCCTTCAGCTAATCAGACAAGTTCAAGATGTAAAGCGTGTCTTTCCGTAAAAAACCAAGAGGAACACCTACCTAATCTGCTTAAACTCTCCATAGGAGTGCTTATTTGCCTACGTTTTTAAAGGCTTTTTGAAAACAGAGCCCGGGTTCTGCCACGGCCCAGGCAGGATTGGTGCTCCATTGGCCTGTGCTTCATTTATACAGCAGTACACAGCCATCTCCCTGCCGCTGCACTCCAAATGGCAACTTACAGGTGATGAACATGGCAGAAAGACACAGTGCAATACAGGACCTTATATACATTATCTAAATACGCATATTTTACTTTTTCCATTTTCAGTCTGCTTTTCCCTAACCTCATTTCAGAAAGGCATCGTGCTGGCACGGGTTGAAGTTAAAATAAGAAGCATTAGTAGCCCCAGGGTTCGGTCCAAGACACAAAATGCCAGTCTGAAAAGCCACAGAGGTATTTGAGAAGCCACCAGGGAAAGCCTAAAGAAAAAGGCCTTCCCATAATGTGCAACAATCACCACAAAGAGGCCTTGTCTGGAGTGCTCTGTTCAAGCACAAGATGAACATTAACACAAATACATATTTTAATTCCCTTTCAACCCCATGCTCTTCATCACAGCTCTCTCTTTAGGATCTTTGTGGCATTTCTTGGGTTACCAGAGATCCACCTCTTCAGCTCTGGCACATCTTCCAGCACTGACCTTGAGAACTTTGCAGACATGCCAATGTGTACACACCAAAGACATGCATACACATATACATCAACAAATACAATCATGGCGCCGTTCCGACAGATGAGCTTTTCGTAATACATCAAGTCTTGAGAGCGTCTTACCAAATGATGTTTTGGGAAAAAAGTTAACTACTCAGCTCTGAACCAAGCTGTGTCAAACTTATTGCCAACTCTAACAAAGGACGACTGTGAAAGATAACTCTTCTGCGGAATATACTATAATTGTACTTTTTGAAAGCAATGTCAAATCATTGACATTGACTTGGTATTCTACGGTATAAGAAATGCAGAAAAGTTACAATATACATAAGCCATAAATTAGATCCTAATCCAAACTTATCACTTTGATAGTTGTTAGACAGAATATTTGGGTGCGTACCTAGCTCTGTGATTTTTCTATTCCTTTCTCAAGCTCTTCTCAGAATTTCAAAATCAGATTTTTCAGTAGTCTTTATAATAAATTACACTGCAGTTAAAATAAAAGTTAAGCCAAATCACAAATACAAACTTACCAAAGATGTATGAAGTGAAAAATCAGAGTCTGGCAGGTGAAATGAAGAATGCAGTATTTTGGGCAAATATTTATTAGCTTCCAAGCATATTCCCGGAGGTAAAAATCTGAAAAAGAAAATTTACATAAGCTCAGAGGGGAGGAGTTATCCCATTTAGCATATACACTAGCATACTTTTTAAAATTCATCTTGTCTAATTGATGCTTTGTCATTCACGATGCAAGAACAACCTAAGCTACAGCTACGTTAGCGAGCACCGACAGGCAACAGGATCATCTCACCAGAGTGAAAGAACTGGTACTGGGGGTCTCCAAGGTGCAAACGTAAGCATGGAAATTTAGGCAGTCATACTCTCAACCCAATCTAAAACGCTCATGTACAATTTCCTTTGGAAGCAGGAGAAATCCTGGAGGGGTTCAGGCTGAGCAGACACTGGCATGTAATGGATCTACACGTACAAATTCCTCCACGTGATAAAGCAAGATCTTAAAAGTATCTTGCTAATCATCAGAAGATGTTTAATGTGTTCATTATCACCCACTTTGATGCTATTTCATAAGGCTACGACAAAGATTTCAATGAAGACTGTACCTTCCAGATGGAAATGAAAACATAACAACACTTATGTGCAAATACAGGAGAAAAAAAGAAAGAAAAACGTATTTTCCAGAGAAAACAAGTTCTTGTTCTCTTGAGGATCCTCCCTCAGCTGCCAAAACTATGACAACAAAAACCACTTTGGAGATAGATGTAAGCGAGATTTTTGGATGTTTTGGTGGCATTTCTCTTATTCTGCCATTCCTCATAAAGTCATGTAGCATAATTAGCACGGGCCAAACACAAACAGAAGTACGAAACCCAGCCTACATTTCCTACGCTTTCTCCTACACTGGAACGACTCAAATCGAAGACACATTTACACAGCATATTTAAGGCTTGCCCTGCAAATTTACATGGCATACTCACTCCTGCCCTGCAAAAACGTAAAGCCTATGGGACGTGTTGAGAGTGCCACGCCTGCTGACGTCTCACTGGACGTGCTAGGTCTTACTGGCAGTTGGAGATGTCCTTCTCATCGCTAGAAAACAGCTCTTCCACCCCACCCTCTGGAGAAAGTCCCCTCGGGTTCCTCAGCATTCCTGTAGCTCACATGCACCATGTCCTATACTGGGTCTCTCCTGAGATCACCAAGACACTGAGAAACTGGAAATACCCTGACACCTTAGTTATGGTTTAATATCTGAAGTTTTGAAAGTGGTGAGTTGAATATGAAGTCGCTTAGGGCGTTAAACACCAAATCCAGACGGAAATAGAACGGCAGAATGAGAACAAGTGAGACGAGTAAAGGTGCCCAACGAATTCTTCTATCACAGTTTCGCAAACTGTCACATGAATCCCTCCTTAAATGACCATGATGTTTGTGCAACAGATCTCTCCCACAGTTTTACAATACTTTATGCACCTTTAACTGCTTTCTTTGCCTCCCTCCACCCACTGCTCGCTCTCTGCCTTGACTACTTCTAACATTTTGAACATCTGAAGAGCTGCCAGATTTTTGAAGCAACCTATTTCCAGAAATGTTTCGTTACCTTCAAGATGTGTAATTTCTCCCAAAACACTCCTCTGGAGCAAAGCCCAGGACTGGCAATATGTTACCCAGGTTCAGTGAAAGGTTTACGTTTCAATACCTATTGCACCTGTCATGATAATACCAGGCATTTTCCACCCACGATGCAGGAGAGAATCCAAACTTCCTGTGGGATGTGCAAAACTAGCACTCAGCCTTGGGAGCCATCCAGGCATGGTTATCAGGAAGAGAAAAGCTATTTCTGCTGGCTTGCAGGAATTGATGGCACCATTTAATGTCTTGTCTTTCTATGCAAGTGTGTATAACCCAGTTTTTCCACAGCTGCTGTGACGTAAATAAGTTCAGATAAATTCATTATCTCCATTTTACATTGTAGGGTGCAATATAAATAGTACTGGAACTTATGATGGGCATAATTCAGTATTTGAGACATTTACCCTTTTTCAAGTACAAGATACCCATACACTGGTACTCCGACAATATATTTGACCTGCTTAAGGTTCAGAAATGAGAAAAATATATATCCTGTAGATATATTTTCCTAAGTAGGATAGTATTTCTGGAAATAACGTCACGGAGTCGATCATATTTTAGCATTGCAAACTGAGACTTCACCTCAAGGGCTCTTTCTGAACAGTACATCTGTACTATTCTGAACAATAAATATTAGTATACGTGATACATGAAGAATCCTTAAAATATCTATGGTTAGACACTTGCTTTGCTGTATTAGCTACATTTGAATAGTATCTATGAAAAAAACCCTGAATTTTTGCACATCCTATTACTTTATTGGACAAAACAACTTGCTTCATCTAAATTTACTAGAGCAAAAACGTATCTCTTGGTACCTATAACTTTCATTCAGGCATTCCTTCTTACAGCGGTAGTACTTCAGCTGTGGACTGTAATGAAACCCCATCATTCCCAGAAAAATCTAATCCACCTTTAGAAATACCTAACACGCAAAATTAGATACAAACTGATAGTTTTCTTCATGATAAATACAGCTATGGGCAGCAAAATGCCTTCTATTTGGTTTCGGCAATTAATCACTTCCCTGACTTGAGTTAGTAATGAGAATTTTAATCATGTGGATTGAACATATCCTCAAGTTAATAAAAAAGTATGGCTTCCTCTTCATCTTTAATAAAAGATTTGTACACTGCTGAAATGATCAGTATTACATTTTTAAAGAACCTGACATTGAGGTTTTTCAATTCTCCTTCCCATTTTTCTATGCTTTTATAATTCAAAGGTAATATAGGGAATAGTTAATAATTCATAAGGTAATTTTAAGGTTTTCATTCAGAAACCTTTTGCCTATTGACTTAAAACATCCAGGTATTAGTATCTTAGAAATTTGCAGATCTATATAGATGAAAGCTCTCAATTTATGCAAGTCAGGCTTCCTGTTTAAGAATCAGAGCACATCATTAAAGCCTTGGAAGGGTACGGGGGGAGGAAATAGCTTTACAGGACTATTTAAACGAGTATATTTCATGTCTTCACACAGTTCTGCTTTTTCGCCCCTGTTTGCAGGTTTATTCTTGACGGAGTTATTTTTGCAGTTGCCTAAGAGACAAAGGAGCTAGCTGCTTTTTTTTAAAAGGTAAACTACGCAGCAGGAGTCCTGGACTCCCTGCCTGCACGAGATCCAAACCCAAACCACCGCTCTGGGGAAGCTCAGCTGGACAAAAACCAGATTCTCTTAAAGCAAAAAAATGGCCTTGTTTGAGATGAGAACGTCAAAACTGGCCACCAGTTAACACAATCCAAGCGCATCCTATTTCAGCCGCTAACGGACACGGGGTTGATGCCGTGCACTGGCAGGGCCCTCGCTGCCTTTGGGAGGGGAGAGCAACATCCAGGCAGCCCCGAAAGCGGTGCAGCTGCCACTGAGTGCTCACCAGGCTCCCGCGCACGGAGCAGCCTCCTCCAAACGGCTGGTAAATGAGCTGACTGCAGAGCTGCCATCCAAATATCTCCCAGAAAAGTGGCATTTTTGACTGAGCCCCTTTCTAGTTCACAGTGAGGGATTGAGGAAGTCAAAATTGGATTTGGGGGTGTCAATATTTCATTCTTGAAAGTTAATTTATTTTTATTTATTTTAACAAAATCTCACTTTAACTTCATATTTCCCTCAAGCAAGAATTTTATCTTCTTCTTTCAGAGTTGCTCATCAGACCCTATTTTGCGATCTTCACAAAATCCTCAATTAACAGCCGTTAAGCTTCAATATATTTGGGTATAGCTTTTTAACCTACTTAAAAGAAACAAAGTATTTTTACCAGCGCGTGTCCTACTTTCACGTATGTGCATAGCAGCTCCTGCAAAGGAAATCACCCAACCCATGCAAGCTTTCAGGTACTGCTAAGGAACAACGGTAGGGAGTAATCACAAGTTATAGGTGTCATTAATTCCACACCTAACAAAGAGAAGTGAGTAGAGCTCTGCACCAAGCCATCATTTATTGCCACCACAAAGTTTGTAGCACTGCCCGTATTAGCATGTCCTCACATATAAAACTAAGAGATGCTGCTGCCCATTCCTCTAAGTCAGCCGAATGTCAGTGCTTTAGGTGAGGGATTTCACCGTTAGCCAATAGAAACAAGTTTTACCATCCCAAGGAAAATGATGTCTTTATGAAGGAATAGTAACACTAACTATATTATATTTAATTTCAGGCCAGCTCCTCTGTGTCCTGTCTAATTACTATCTCTGCTAGAGCAGCTCTGACCTCCCCTTCTTGGTTTGACCTCCGAGTCCCAAAAACCCCTGACTAAAGCTTAACTGCCTTTATTCTCCAGCTCCAAAAATGCAAACTGCTGTCAGGTTCTTCAGTTCCCCCTGCAAGACAGGCAGCATATGCCATGTGCATTATTCAGAGCTTCACAGAGCTGCTCTGCCGTGGAGGTTTAAAAACCAATAGTAAAATGTGTATCGAAAGCAAACCCTTTGCAACAATAACCCTGAAATGGAGTGAAGGCTAAAACTAGACCAGGGTGGGGGTTTATTTCTAAAGTAATGGGACAGCAACACAATAACTTTACTTCTTTTTAGAGGGACAGGTCTAAATGACAGAGTTCCAAACAGCTGAGGTCTATGCAGATGAAAGCTCTGACTCAGGAATTAGTCCAAGAGGAACAACATGGAAAATATAGTTTGTGTTATCTTGAGGAGGAGGAAAACCCTGGCAGCAAAGCACAACGAAAGGAGATTCCTTTGTACTCAGGTAAAACAATAAATATATTTACTCTGCAATGAGTGGTCTTCAAAATCCTGAGAGCACCTCTAGGCTCACACACTAGAGACAGGGTATCATGGTTTGCTAGCATCTAAACACTACTCCCTCTTGAAATAAGCACCTCTGCTCTCCTTAAAGAAATACCTAAGGAGGACCCACGCTTACAGGAACACCCAAGAAGACCCATCCTTACAGGGACCCTCACTGGAGTTCCTGTCTCCTGCATGTCCATGACAAAGAGAGGTAAATTAATTGCTACAACATTATGCTAATGATAATTCGGCACAAAACAGCAGCTAAATGAGTGAGCTGAATAAGCACCATAAGTATTAATGCTACCATATTTACGTTCCCAGAGATGCAGACTCTATGCGAGGGCTGAATGTTATTAACAGCAAACTAAGCAAAGCCCAAATCCTGTCCCAACTAACATTTAAAAAAAAAAGCCCCAAACTTTGAATGACTCCTAGCACTCACTCTAGTAGTGCCTGCCAGGAAAACGGGAATTTTGGAGATGGCATGCCATCAATTTTCTTCGTTTGTGTCAGAAGCTGAGCAGCTGTCTTCTTACCAGACTGAAGTGAAGCCAAAAACCTTGTCAGGCTGCCGAAGAAAAAGCACTTCAGAGGAACTAATCTCAAAGACCCAGAAGTATGTATCACACTTTTGAACAGGCATGTGTTAATATTACTACTACATTATCAATCGGCAGTGTTTTGCAGAAGTAGTGGGGGAAAACCAGCCTGTTTTGTTTGTTTACACTGCTTTCTAAGGAAAAGCAAGATGCCGCACGTTCTTGAACTCCCGTGTTTTTTATTTATTTACTTATGGCCAGCAAAAGATTTTTAGCATTATCTTCCCCTAAGCTGGTGAGGAAAATGAAATAAGATTCCCCTCCGTGGAAAAAAGAAGATGCACCTGGCCTTTCAGTGGCAAACAGATCTCGGTTTCAGCAAGCTCTGCTATTCCCCAGGCGCTGCAGACACATCAGCGAGGGATAAATAATCCCAGGACGAGCTGCGTTTGAATCAGCTCCCTGCTCCAGCAGCCACGGATTGTGACAGACTGGGAAAACCCAGCTCACAATGTGTTTCTTCTGTCGCGTGTGCTCCAGTAACTGGGTGCTGGGCTGAACCATCCTTCAGGACAGCCCCTAAGCAGCTCCACGCTTACCAGCGCCAAGGAGGTGATGAAGGGAGCAATCAAATTACGGCAGTTGCTGCACGAGGGGCTTTGCCAGGCGGGATCTACTACCGTAAGGCAGAGTTTGGTCAAACTGAGGGTACTGCACTTACTGACCCTAATTCCATCCCGAAGACAAGGCAGAGAAGGCAGTGGCCTCCTCCCAACAGGGTAGCAAACAGCCCAAACATCCAATGAGCATAATTTGTATTGGTGTCTGACCCCTCACAAGACGCGTTTTGTGATCACATTAACCCAAAAAGTCACAAATTGCCCCTCAGGACGCAGGCAGAGGACGGAGGGAAGGCTGGCTCTTAGGAGGAGGCATTAACCCCGTGGGATTTGCTGCTCTCTCTTGGTGAGGCCGCACTGCAGGGCAGGAGGTGTTGGCATCTGCAGCCATAGCAGGGTATTGTTTAATTACATTTTGATTCTGGTCGATGAACCTGTCGTTTGCCAGCCATATAGACAGAGTTGCCATATTCAAGGAGAGAACTGAAGTGAATAAATAAATTAATAAATAGATGTTCAAGATCCTACTTGGCAGGCCATCTTCTTTCAGCCAGCTTTTCCCCGAAATGTTTATTTACTACACAGCGAGGCTTTTGGCAGCGTTCCCGCTGCGAAATGAGCTGCCCAGATATTACAAAGTGAACTCCAAATGAAAAAGACTTCTTTTTTTTTCTCTCCGGTCTCCCCTTCTTCCACACAGATATCCCTTTACCTCAGAACTGTGTCTTTAAGACATAATTTTGCCCAGAATTTCTAGAATACTCCGTTTAAGAGAGATGGGTTTATAGATCATTGCTAAAAATGACATTTCCTATGTGGTCTTTAGGAAACCCCTTTAAACAGACATTTTTGCTTTCTCCATTTACCAAAGAAATGCTTCCATACTTTTCAGAAGTCTACAAATGCAAACAAATAAATGTACATGAAAAATCACTGCTGTTGTATCTGTAACATGTTTAAATAAAATAAAGAATCGATTGTGTAATAGCCCAACAAGATTCTGGCATCCAGGTATTGCGCGCTGGGCAACGAGGTTTCCTCAGAGCTAATCACAGAAAAGCAAAGAATAGAAAATAATGATAATGGGAGTGGATGACATTCCCCTATTTCGGTACATATATTGAACTACTTTTCAGGATGAGGTTTCAGTCACGATTAACAGCTCTGGAAAATCAAGAAATATCAGTGCAAGCCAGTAAGAAAATAGTGTGTCTTAGGCACTTTTGCTATGGTCCAGCAGAGATTCTCTGATTAGCATTTGCAGACTGTACTGAGCATATCTAATACAAAGGCACTACATAGTGCACAGCTCTCACCAAATATTATCAAGATGGAAATGCCTACTGACAAATTCACAAGCTGCAAATGTACAGTCATGAAATTCAATAGCCTCACAGCTGCACACTTGTAACTTGTGAATGCAGAAAAATGTATGAATTGGCAGCAGGCTTTCTGGCAGATGATCTCATTTTACAGATGACACTGTAGAGTCTGCCAGTTTGACGTTGAACTCTCCTCTTGCTTTTTGGTTGTTGCTGTTGTCGTTTCATAGCTCTGTCTCCGAGATCTACGTGGATCACAGTGGCTGTCCTCCTAAGAGTCTGCTATTTAGCTTTCTGACTCTGCAAAGTGCTGTAATTGCTCAGGCCTGCTCCCTCGGCTCTGCTTATGTGTAGCTGACGCTGAACAGTGCTCATTCTGGAAAATCTTCGCCTTTCTCTACAGGATTTCAAATGCACAAAGTGCACAGTTCCATAGACCTCTCCTAGTATTTTTCCCCTGTTCAGAACATCTTGGGTTTCACTGCAAGTGACCGCCCTTCATCAATAGTTGAAATTATCATGCTCTGATACTTGTAATCTGCATATTTTCAGACCACTTAGAGAGAAGGAAGCATTCCTTAGGAAAGAAAATAGGCCTCTACATGACCTGTGATGATGTCCAGTCAGGGCACTAAGTGCCACGCTGGCCTGATTCCATCCAAAGCTAGATGACATAGGATCCCAGTCAAAAAAAGCTCAGAAATAAATGTTAGTACATTTTTCATTATTTTTTCCCCTCTGAGCCCTGTGCAATCATCACTGAAATGCTTGGCTGGAATCTGGGGCCATACTCAACCAAGACACAAGAGCAGGGCAACCCTGAAACAAAGTGTTTCCTTGTAGCTTGAAGTCACACCTATCTGGCCAGGAAATTCCCAAAGACCCAGTAAGATGGCACCATGGTGAACCAGGGATTTGGGATATTTTGAATCAGTTCAACTCTTAGTTTTTGTCTGCTTGTGCTGTGCTTCTCTTGCTGCCTCCATCCTGCTGGAAGGGGTGCACCTGCATGGTTGGCACGATTTACAAGGTCACATCTCTATGGACCTTAACACCTTGATTTATCACAAATGACAATGTGAGTGCTTCAGTAGAATTGCATCAAATTTGCTTAAAAAAGCCAGATTTGAAGACATCTCACCAACGGTTCAGC
>NW_010273973.1:13788-23170 GCF_000690775.1 Eurypyga helias
CTGCACACAGCCATCCTCTTTTCTATAAACTTGTGCTTTTAACAAAATAAAGTACAGGAACCTTAAAAAACCCACCCAAAACAAACACCACGAACATATAGATGTGGGTAATCTCCAAATAAGGTGAGAGAAGACTCAGCTTTATTCCTTAAGGTTGTTTTACTGATGTTGCTCCAAAAATGTCAGAGATTTCAGACAAGGCTCCACACCGCAGTTCCTGGGGTTAGCCAAACTCCCTGCATCTATTTTACCAGATGCTTGTTCATATAATCTGAACCACAAAAGCCCACGAGCCGCAGCAGCCTCTTTTTTCAACACAGAGCAGTTTCCCTGGTTTATACCTATGCTACTCTCCTCTGAACTTAGTACAACGGTAGTAACTCACCAGTAACCTAAAATCAGGACTCGATCTCCTGCTGTACTGCACACACTGCTTTGCTTTAGCTATTTGTGCTCGAGAATTACTGTGCAAAACCCTCCAGCCCGTAGTGATGTATACACCTGACATGTATTTATTATGCCAGAAAAATATACTGTATTATTGGCATTTTAGCAAAGACTGAACGTGATATTAACTGTACAGATTGCTGACGTGAGAAATGTCTTGTACATTCAAAGCCACCTTTAATCACTAGACCTTGGGACCACACTTCTGAAAGCATCGACAACCCGGGAGCTTCTGCTTAGAAGAAAAAAAAAAAAAAACAAAACACAAAAAACAAAAAGAATTTTTCCTTGGAAAAACTCAAGACTGTGTATTTAAAGAATGAAATATTATTTACTGCGTTTTTGATGAAAAGACACCATCTCCCTGGAAAAGGTTCAAATTCTGGGAGCTCCTACAATATCTTTAACAGTTGGAAATATCCACAAAGTATTTTCATGGGAAGCCTTCAGGTTATTGCTGATGGTAAGAAATAGAGAAGAAAACTATCTGGCCACCCAAAATAATTCTCTTTTGGTGTCTCTGATTTTTGGGGGAGAAAGCAAATTGCTCTGCAACACATTAGCACGAGTCACGTGACCAAATTAACACCGGGAGCCATGATTAGGGGCTTGTTTAGCTGCAAGAGAGGAAAGTGAGTGCGGTGAGAGGTGCATGAGGGAAAACCAGGAACTGTTTCCCCTTTGCCCAGCTCCTTGTACCAGAAGGAAGAGCAGGCCAGAAACTACTTTAAAACTGGAAAAGCTAATAATTAGGCTAAGTTAGTCTCAAATTTTCCTATTATTTTGAATGGAGAATAATCCCATTCCTCACCCTTCTTTTGGATTTTGATGCTCTTCATTAGGATGGAAAAATTTTCCTTGAAAGTGGGTTGAAAACATACACGATAAGCATTTGCTTAACAAGAGATAATGGACCAAACCAGAGAACAGTTCATGCCTAGCCTATTTCTTCAGACAGCAAATCTACAGAAGCATTACTTACCCCCCTCCCTTTTTATCTCTTTCAAGAACTGTTGCACAATCTGCCATTTCGCAGGACTTCAGCAAGAAGCACTCACCTTTTATAAGGCCTGGTTTTTATTCACCCTAAAAGCTGTAGCTTTCCCTTCAAATCCTCATCAAATCACACACAGAAATGTGCATTAAGTGTTTTGTTTACTCATAACTTGGCAGTTCCACAACAAAGAACAGAATGTAAAGAATGAATTCCCATTGCTAAAGTCATTCGTATCAAAAGAAAAAGCCTTCACCTTCCTGAAACAGATTTTCAAAGCGGACCTCCCGTATTTCTGAACTGCCCAGCGCTACAGTGAGCACTCAGATAACTAAGACACATTTGAAAGCCAATCTAAAAACACAAGGAATGAGAAAGTTCTCCTGGATCTGATTTTTCATTAAAAAAGCATTAAGAAAATATGAGCTTTTCAACACTGCGATCTGAACAAGCAACCACTTTTTGTGCAACGTGTAGAAACCTGCTGCGTTCAGACTACTTCCAACTTCCCCTCGGCTGCAGCAGCTGGATAGATTTGTTTCCACCTGCTTTTGCCATTTGTCATGACTGAGGTATGTTCCAGAAAGCCAATTTAGCTCTAAACTGTCAGTTTGGCTGAAGCCAAAACAATTCATTTTGATTATTTTGATTATTATCCTACGGAGTGCCTCCTGTTCCTTTAATTCCCAGCTCCCCACACCCCTGCACCCAAAGAGAATATAGGTGTTGGTTGGGGTTTTTTTAAACCCAAATGCCCTTTTGTAAAGCCCTGGAAGGAAAACCACATGCGGTTGATCCTGTACACGTGCTCCACTCTTTGCTCTAGAGGTTGCAAACTGTGGTCACGGGAGAAGAGACCATCCAAACACAGCTGCAGAGAGCAAATGGGTTCTGAAACACATTAGGATATTATTAAAAAATTTAAGAAACCTTCTCCCCCAGACCCCTACCAAACGCTGGCTGCCTCCACCTCCTGTGCCAGAGCTGGAAATAAGGCTGCCGATCCATCTCCTACCAGAACTTCAGGGGGATAGGGAGAGAGTGGGTGTGGGGAGGGAAGGTATCTCAAGTACAAGAAAGGATGATTATCGAGTCTAAAGAGAGCACGTCATAAAACGAAGAAAGAGAAGACTATTTTTAAAGCAATTATTTTGTTTTCAAGATTAAAACGTGCTGCAGCATTCCCCTCTGCTTGGCATCCCAGAGGAGGTGTTGCACTTAGCTAGCAACATTAATTCGCTCGAATAAACGAAAGTTGGTACACTGCAAGCAAAATAAAAAAGCAGGAGGATTTTGTTTCCTATATTTTGAATAGGAAATAAATTAGGTTTTCAAAACTTGATGACCTCCGAGGCACAGTTCTCCAGTAACAGCCACAGTGATTCCCTGAGGTTGCCCATGTGCATAAACTCCCCCTGGTACAACCGCAGGAGCAGGACAGAAACCTGTGAGCGCAGATGAATCTCTTAACCATACTATCTGCATAATTTATCTGTAGATATTCTGAAAGTTTACACAACTCTCCAACAAGTTAGAAAGATTTAGGAGCTTTTGAAAAATGTGACCTGTTACGTAAACCTGTATTTTAGGAAGTGAACTAGAGACAGGAGGAAGGATCACCGGGGTTGGACACATAACCAGCTGTCCCAATTTGGCTGAGCTGTTTTAGCTGTCAGTGTGTGAATCCTTCATGTGTGGTGCTCATAAAGTACGGAGAGACAGCTCCGCTCTCCCCTTTGGATTACTCTGTCTTTGCCTCAGAGTCACAGTACATACACGGGCTGCTACCCCAAAGCTGGTGACTTCTACATCTGAGACCCCCGCGCCCAGGCCCTCGCAGAGCCCAGACCTCAGAATATTTATTTACTGAGATCTGAAGTGATAAAAACATGCTTATCCCAGACTCAAATTTTCCTGACACCTTCACTATTTACACAATATAATGAAATCCCAGAAGCGCTGAAATAATTGTTCCAGCAGGAACTCATCCAGCGAAACAGCTATGGAAGCTTCTTTGTAGTCATTCATCGTTACGGGAAGCAATCTCACAGTCCTCTCCAAAACCACCCTCAAACAGATGTCTTGCTGCATATAAAGAAACGATCAAATTCAGGCTTGGAGGGAGCACGTTCCGAAATCCAAAAGCCCTCCAAGGGGGTGTTCTGCCAGATACACCTTATCACCAAGAGGAAAGACAGCGGGATGCAGGCTGGGCACCTTCAGTGAGATGGGACAGCACAGGGAAAAGCAGCTCATTTGCCAGCCCAGGATCAGGTATGGCCAAAACCTACCTTACACCTGTGTAATGCCAGGGTGACTCTGGCATGGTCCCCAAAATGGGATTATGGATGTTCCATGTCACTACTCTCCCACCTGAGGTGGTCACTCGAAGCGCCCGAGCTGAGAGCATCCAGGAGAGACAGCCCAGTCCCGGAACAGGCGTCTGCAGATGTGCAGAAGGAATGTTCACAGCGGTCACGGATCGGGCACCCACATCCCTGGCAGCTCTGCCGAGCACCCAGCCGTCGGCATGGGGTCCAGCGGCAGCAACACCCTTGCAAGGGCGAACACACCACGCTCCTACTGAACGGGTGCCCTGTCTATTACCAGGCAACACTTACATGGCTCCTCAGCTTTCCCAAGAAAATATTTTCAACTGGGATTGATCTTTAGTGTTTCAAAACTGACATTAGCAATGTGATTGCACGGTGCGCAGATCCGTCAAATTTGTTCTCAGCTGCAACCCTGAGACGTAGCATTATCGTGTGCTGTGTGAGCAAAGCTGGGCTTGGCTTTCATGTGACTGAGCTCTAAATTAGTTTATGGATAATGTGCCCTTACAATGCGTTCAATCTTTCGCTCCATCTTATCTTAATGAGTACTTAACCTCTTAAAAATAGGTTACTGCCAGAGAGACTAAATACAGAGCATTAAGTCTCCGAGAAAACCACAGGAATGAATGTCCCTGCTCAGGTAGCTCTGTCCTCCTTGACCACAACTTCCTTAAGGTGAAGTTGGCAGACTTTTCAGCTGCACTGGAAAAAAAAAATTTCCACTGCATTTATTTAAAAACTCATTTAGAATTACGAGGTAGCGTTACTTCTACGAATGTGAAAAATGGTAGTCCGAAAAAATGTACCTTTCTTCTGGAAAACCATAGTTCTTGCAATCTCAACATTTTGGTTTTGGATACCTTTTAAAAACTGTGCATGCTTAGAAACTTTTAAAAATGAAAAAGTTAGTTAACAAAAGACATGGTAACATCTAAACCCTATGTTGGGAGTTTGCTGGCTTTTAGTTAGTTTGCATTCACGGCATCCCACAGAAGGATTTTAGCACCTGATCATGACTTAGAACCACAGACTGGTTTGGGTTGGGAGGGACCTTAAAGCCCAGCCAGTGCCACCCCCTGCCATGGGCAGGGACACCTTCCACTAGACCAGGTTGCTCCAAGCCTCATCCAGCCTGGCCTTGGACACTGCCAGGGATGGGGCATCCACAGCTTCTCTGGGCAACCTGTCCCAGTGCCTCTCTGGGAAGAATTTTGAAGGGGATCACTGACTGCATCCAAGACTCTAATCCAGAACAACCCCACTTCAGCTGGAAGGAAACAAACCTCATGAAACATCATCCCATCCGGCCTGAAAGTCCTCCTGGTACCTACCAGACTGCACCTGAGCGCATCCAGAGGTGCTGCAGCTATTCCCGCAGCAGGCAGGGACAGGGCTCACAGACCCGCTGGGGTCCAATGCCTTCGGGTACCACCGGTAACACACTGCAACGGGAGCACCCGCTCCCCAGGTTGGAACTGAAGCAGCCCCCATTTTAAAATCCAGCCGGAGCTGCAGCACACGTTAGATAAAACATCATTTAATCCCTTCATATCCCTAGATAAAACTCCTGTTTGAGAAGCTGAGGAGCAGGGGATGGACCAGACGGTTCATTGGATTTGTGCCACACCAGCAACAACTTATAAAACTTTGGAGCAGAAAGACAGCAAACCAGGTGTGCAATTCCAGACTTCCTTCATGAGGATACCAAAACAGGGGCTGCTCCCACGCTCTGTGCATTTAATGTGCCACTGGATTTGAGGGGAAAAAAGACAACGTTAGAATTTCCTTTTAAAACCCTATTTTTTTCTTCTTCTCAGCTGGCCTGTAACTCATGCAGGGAATTGCAAGAAGAAGTGGGGGATGCCAAACTGTCCCCCACACCCTGTCTCCTCAGGAAACTCACTGTCATGTGGAATTAATTACTTACCTTTTTTTTTTCCAATATATATAATTTCAAGTTCACGGTCCAGCATCTCTGATTCATGCTAATAAAGGTTGCACAACAGTAAGATTGTGTAGAGCAAAGGTTAATTTGAGGGTAAAATACCCCTCCTAATGAAACCCAACTGGGAACATAACGCTGATTGCAGAGACAGCAAATACCTGCAGCACCATCAGTCTTTGATTTTGGGTTTCAAGATTTAGAAATTCAGTGAATTTAGACATGTTGAAGGGGAGGCAGAGGGAGAAAGCAAAGAGCTATTCAACCCCTGCAGTTTCTGGCCTGTGATTCTCTTGAGATGTTCCAAGCTAATCCTGTGTCACATAACAGCTTTACGACACCTACACTTCCTTTGCTTGAACGTTGGAGTTTTTAGGCAATTTCAAAAATCCCCAAGATCGGAACACAGGTCTCTGCGACAGCCTCAGGCATTTAGAAACCACAGCTAGCTCTTTCTCTTACTCCAAAACTAGGAGACAGCATTAAAATAACACTTTTTAGCTGCTAGTTTTTGCATTTCGGATTCTCTGTCAAGCCGGCGAGGGCTGGCAGTGTCCTTTTCCCCTCCGGTTCAGACTGGGAGCCTGACGCACTCGCAGGGCTGCGGCTCTGGGAAGAATACCATATATGACGAGGCTTCAAACAACATTATGAGATCTGGCAGCTGCCAGATCATGCTTGAAAACATAACTGAAGCAAGAACAAAATCAACAGAGTAGCAAAGGAAAGGATGGAAAGACGACAGGAGAGTAAAGAAACAGCATTTTCTAGCCATGAAGAATGATTACTGAGGTCAAAACTAAAGCTGTTCCAGGAGTTTCTGATTAAATTCTGCTTTGTTCAAAAATGCTGATGTGCTGAAATCAAAATGATTTGGGGAACATATCAATCTGATAGGACTTGTTCCTGTCAGGTCATTTGCCTACTTGTTTTACTAGAAACCTTGGCTCCTAGACAGCAGCTCCGATGGGCTATTGGGAAAGCCAGATTCCCAGGCTCCCTAGAATCTCAGTATTAAAAGAAATTAATTATTGATATAAGCCTGTGTTATGCATGTTTGCCTTATCAAATTATCTGTAGCTGTGCCTGTAGCATGGGAGTAGCACATCTGATAGGCTTTAATGATGCAAAAATCTCATTCAAGTGGCAGGGAAGCCAAGCTGAGTAATGCTCCTCCTCCGTGCTCCCTCTCGCTAAAAATGGTAAAATAAGGAGAGAAATAAGAAGTGTTCAAATGTTATATAGAAGTTCTAAACACCTAAGGCTTCCCCGTTTCTATTAGGCAAATCATATGAGGCAAGCACTCCGTCTGCCGCTATGAATAGTGACTTTGTAGTATAATGCATTTACACGGTGAAATCATAATATCCTGGGCATTTGGAGCTGTATTATGCTATAAAAACGAAGGCCAACTTCCTCCAGCTATTACATTTTTTGACTGGTATTTGATCTATGGAGTTGTGCAGCTTTCTTCTGCTCGGAGCGCCGGGCAGCTGTTGCTCTGCGTTTTGCAGCGAAGCCATTAGGTGGTGCTTGAAACAGGAGATTGCAAGAAAGAAAAGCAAGAAACTGCGTGCTGCCCAGGCAGCCAGCCACGTCTGGAGCTGCTTAATAAATATTTTATCCTAGCCATTTAAAAGGGGGAAAAAAAAAAAAAAGAGAGAGAGAGAAAAAAAAAATCTTCTAGGATTCAGTTTAAAAAATCTGATTTCTAGGCCCTGGCAGAGCTGAGTAATTAAATAAATAAATAGTCAACGCTTCCTCCTGCCTCGAGCATCTCTGCTGACACACACACACTCCTTTAAATAAGTCTCTGATACTTCAGCACTCAGCCAAACTTCTGCTCATCGTGCCCGAGATCTCTATCTCTCTCCCAGGTTGATAACTGGATTTCCAGTAAGTTTTGAGTCAGAGATTGAAATATTATTTAATGTACCCGCTCTAACAGGGGTTTCCAGGAAAAACTGTCCAAGTGCAGAGCGGCATGAATACTTTTTACATAAGGAAGATCTCACTAGCAATTAGGAAGGAGTCCTGCGTGGAAAAGCAACAGCTTACTCCCTTTCCACTCCTTCAGCAAACACTAAGCCCAGCACACACCTACGGGGAGTCCCTAATCATAAAATGCTCTCTTCAGGTATATTTATAAAACGTCATGGCTTTCCTTTAAATGGAAAATTCATGGGAACTGCCATGGGACAAGCACTAAGACGAGGCCGTGCATTAAACAGCTGCATCCTACTAGAGGTAGCACGGATCTCACCTGTCTAGCCTCGGCTCCCATTTGGCCATTCTGTGTTCCTCCCTTAACCAGCCCTTCAACCACGGGCAGTCCCCTCTCTCACCATGACCTGTAAATATCTCGCGGCAATTTGCCTCCAACTTCCCAAGCTGAGCCAAAAAGCTCAGTCAAAAGTCCGCCAATGCTTTTGTTGCAAAGGCTGGAAGACGCTTGTGTGTCCAGCCAGCGTAGGGGCTGCCTGAGCAATCCGCTATATCCAGATCGTCGCGTTTCGTACCCACAAATAGATTCATCGCTCAAATTTTGTCCAAGCCTTTAGACACCTCCTGACTTCCACCGCCACCCTGTTGCACTGAGATCCATGGTTCAATCACACCTTGCGAGAATAAGCGCTCCCTTCCTTCCTTTTTAATCAGCTTCCTGATAATTTCAATTCCTGCATTAGAATTATCACGAAATAATGAACAATCATGCTTTATTCATGTCCTCTGTGCCACCCCTGATTTTGTAGCAACTGGACTTTCACAACCCTCACAGCAAAAGACCAAATGGCTGAAGGCAAAAATTATAATAAGCCAGTAACGGTTTATGAAGCTTTTTAGAAACCTCTGCTTTGCTGACATACCGCACGGAATGATGGAAAAATAAACACAGAGAAATCCGAAGTTGAATACTGTGCTTAGCAAAGGAAGAACCGCTCGTCACCTTTGTATGAGGGCTCAGAGTTCATAAATCCCTGGAATCACAGAATCACAGAATGGTTTGGGTGGGAAGGGACCTTAAAGCCCACCCAGTGCCACCCCCTGCCATGGGCAGGGACACCTTCCACTAGCCCAGGTTGCTCCAAGCCTCATCCAGCCTGGCCTTGGACACTTCCAGGGATGGGGCATCCACAGCTTCCCTGAGCAACCTGTCCCAGTGCTCCTCACCCTCTGCGGGAAGAATTCCTTCCTGTTATCTAATCTCAACCTCCCCCCTTTCAATTTAAACCCGTTACCCCTTGTCAGTGGACTAAGCAGCTTTCTCACCGCTTCAGAAGTAACTTAAATATCAGGAGGTGGGAGGCAGTTGGACCAAAGACATAAAAGGAGGCAGCTGATCTGTTTTAAAGCCTCTCTAATTCCTTTTAGGCTTGAGATTTCACATAAATATTTCTTTAAATGCATACATCTATGTACCAAAACTAACAGTTGAGAAGCTTCCAAAACTTGGCTTTTAATTAAACCCATGAAAGTATAATGCTCACACTGAATAAGTATCAAAAATAGAGACAAAACTGAGAAAATATGCAGGCATTTTTCTTGGGTTTTGTCAGGCGCTGCAAAGACAATTAAGTTTCTTTTCTTCACTATACATATAATACTCAGAAGTGAAAGCTTAATTAACTTGTCAGAAACTATGGCATCTCTTTTCTTGAGCTGCTG
>NW_010273973.1:23184-31533 GCF_000690775.1 Eurypyga helias
AAAAGACTTGAAAATAAAAAAACTAACTGCTCTAGCTGAAATACCTGATCATGCATGACATTCCTGTCCCGCCACACGGTTTGTCTGTCCTTACCAGAGGCTCTTTCAGCCATCTGGGTGAGCACACTCGTTCCCCATTTGCCTGGGAACATCTCGGCACAGCACCGCAATTGCTCCGGGACGACAGCCGCCGTGTGCTGGAGGAGTAAGACACGGTGGCACCAATTACATCGCGCAGCGCGCGCGTCTATCGGGCCAAACCTGAACGTCGCAGCGAAACGTCCTTGATCACACGGCTTTTCGTGTCAATGGAAGGCCCTGTGACGGGCAGATACAGCAGTTGTGAAAGCAAAACTTTACCCCAAAGCAACACAATATGCCCACTTTGCTTGGGAGCCCGAGTTAGGCGGAGAAGCAGAGCCCAGAAAGCCAGGAGACATATTTATGCTGCAGCGGCCGATGCAACAGGCCTGGGACTCCCCTATTCCCTGCTGGCTGGCCTCTGGTTTTGGGAGATATTTTGCATTTCTTCTCACTGAGTCCAGTGGCAGCTGTGGCCAATAAGTCGCTGTCAGCAAGCGTTGCCTGGAATCGTGCTCGCAGCAGCTGGAGAAGCCGCCGCGGCCCTGGAGCGACTCCTGACCCTGCTTCCAAGAAGCCGGAGAGTTGTGGATGAGGGTTTTAGCCAGAAGCGTGGGCCCAGCCCCGGGGAGACTGCAGAGGCCTCTCCCCTGACCGACGGGCCTGCTTCATCGGAGGCAGAAGGACCATAGTGTAACAAAGGTTACGTTAACAAACCTAACATTACCACTTAAATCTGGCAAGTGTACTAAGTGGCTTTTGCACTTTTATTTTTTGAATACAATCTTTCAACCTGAGCTCACTTAAGTCTGAAAAATATTGTACTTTATCCTCCTGTAATCTCCCCTCCAAGATAGGCATGTTTAAACAAAGTGCAAAGGTCCGGGTGCTTTACTGCATTAGTAATGACCCAACATCTCCTCTTCAATAATGCAACGCAGGACAAAGCACAGCAGTTTTTGGCTTTCTCATTTTAAAAATGTATTAAAACTTTTCTCTGTGGGGCCAGGTGACAGTACGAGTCCGTAGAAATTGGGTTTTTTTCAGGGCAGAAAATATTGCTGAGGCATTCAAGGGATAATTTTTCACCTCCCATATAAACCACTATCTTTACTTCCCTACCAACTTTGCTACTGTCTTTCCAGCTCTACATCAGATTTGAGTGAGCTCTGGGATTTGGTGCATCTAACTGTTCAACAGACCTGAAGTCTGTGTGAGTAATTCTGAGCCCGTGCAATCCAAACGCATGATATTGAGAAAGCCTTTCTCTTCTGACAGATACTAAAAACAAACACGCACAGTTCTTAACCACTCAGCATGAATTCATGCTTCAGGTCTTTTTTTTCGTCTTAAAAATAAAATTAAATAAGGTTCCACATTTTCTCTGTGACAGGGAGCTCCAGAGACTCATGTAGACCCAACCTGCACGTTTTCAGAGCAACCTGAAGATATTTCTCGATACAAAAGGAAGCTTTTCTGTAGCGCATCATTATATCACCAGGCCTCTTCGGGCACTCCCAGTGACAAAAGATGGGATAGCCTATTGGAGAATACATGTTTATAAGCCCTGTCTCTATCATTTGATATCTAAAATCAACCATAGTTCCTTGGTTAGATGTTTAGCAGCTCTGGGTTTGGAGATACCAGATTCAGGTCTCCATATACCACCCAGGAGTAGGAGTGCCTGATGAACGCTGGTGACACGTCTGCATTTACCAGCTTAAACCAAAAGCAGTCGATGGGGTGAACTTATCTCTGGGAGAATCAGCGGCAACAAAACATGGGGCAAACCCCCAGTGACTGGAGCTGCTCCATGGGCTGAGTTAAAGACAGGAGGTAGAAGGTTCTCCAGGAACAGGGGCGGCTCCTTCAACTCCGAAGCACGGGCTTCAGATGTTGGTTGCTCCAGAACTGGAGCCGTACCTTCCCTATGTGCACAGCAGGCCACACCTTTCAAAACCATCATTTTATCCCTTATCTGCAAAATCCAAACAGGAAAATGAGCTGGTTTCCCAGATGAGCATAAACACTAAGCCCTGGATGTTGGTAGGGGATTTTTCCCCCACTCGTACACGCTAGCATAGGGCAATAATCCTTCTCCCCATAACAGATTTAGATTAGTAATGCCAGCAGAATTAAAAGGGGCCTTTTGAGCAGGGAAACATGTGCTGGTAGTCTGGGAAGAGTGTTTACAACATGTGTTTTGCAGGTATTAATGCTCATGAGGCATGGTGGTTTGTAAAGGCATAATACGTCCTGCCATTTCCCTGAGGCCACCGCTCTCCTCCCCACCTCTCCGTCCCTCCTCTCTCTCCAGAGGCACAATTCAACTCCTAATTGTTTTGCTACAGGTATAGGCAAAGCCATAAAATACACCAGTTGGGACACAATCAGCCCTCTAAAAGACGGGAAAACCACATCTGGCAAACAAGTGTGAGAGCCCAGGGAGTGCTTTATTCCGAACTGAACTCTCCGAGGGGGAGAAATATGTTCTTAAGCACATCTGAGCTTTCCAGTTGTGTTTTGGGCTCTCAGTCTCCCTTCCAGGCTGCTCTCTTTTTCCAATAAAATAAACGAACCTCTCCCTACCAAGACGCTGCATAAATCCTGGTCACATTACGGCTGGCGCTCATCCCACGCAGACAAACGCCAACACCAGCGAGGTCGCTGTGGTCACCACTCGGCCTGTTCCAAACAAGCCTAAAAGTGTTTGTTCAAAGCTGCAACCTCCAGCGAGGCCCTGCTCTAGCACTGGAAACACACGTTTCCTAATACTTAGCGCACCCAAAACATTGAAACTTGACCAAAGTAAACTTGGAAAGGGAAAATGTTCGAGGTTTGATACTGAAATTAACTGTCCTTAAGTTACTGCTTTGTATCTTATGGAGATGTAGATTGTCCTCTCTGTTGACATTGCAGTTATGCCACTGGTAGGTATATATATAAGATAAAACTTTCCTGTTTCTATGTAGACAAAAGGATATATTTGTCCCAGAAAAAAAAAAAATCGATTGAGAAAAAAAGGTAAAATCAAATGGGTGAATACTGAAGTGAACAGATAGACTTGTATGACAAAGACCTTCTATTTACCAAGCACTGCTTTGGGCACCAAACTCCCGAAATTCAGTCCTCAAACGTTCTCATTTGGGGTTACTGCACTTGTGATCTGCCATCTTACAATGAAAACATACACGCACCTTCAACAGCAGCTTATCTGGGCCCGTAGTCACAAAGCTTATAAAAAGATCTGCTGATGGAAATAATTGTGCCCAGATTCTGAAGGGAACGCATTTTTGTTGATTTTCATGACTCAGAGGAGGAACAGGAAATTATCAGAATGATGTAAAACACCAGGGTAAACAATTTTGTCGATTCACCTTCCAAGCTTGTTACTTTTTTAACTCCATATGTGATTATACGTATGCACCACCTGTAAGCAGAGTCAGGACCGGGTCCCCCGGTTGTCACTCACGTGCCCCTCTCACCTCAGTAACTAAGCTCACAAAATGTACTGCTAACAGGATGGGTCTCAGTTATTCACTTGTATTATCACACAGAGTGTCTATCATGTTACGACAGAATCACAGGCTGGTTTGGGTTGGAAGGGACCTTAAAGATCATCTAGTTCCAACCCCCCTGCCATGGGCAGGGACACCTTCCATAGACCAGGTTGCTCCAAGCCTCATCCAGCCTGGCCTTGGACACTCCCAGGGATGGGGCATCCACAGCTTCTCTGGGCAACCTGTCCCAATGCCTCCCCACTCTCTCTGGGAAGAACTTCTTCCTGATATCCCATCTAAACCTCCCCACTTTCAGTTTAAACCCATTACCCCTTGTCCTGTCACTACAGGCCCTTGTAAAAAGTCCCCCCCAGCTTCCTTGTAGCCCCTTCAGGCACTGGAAAGCTGCAATAAGGTCTCCCTGGAGCCTTCCCTTCTCCAGGCTGAACAAGCCCAACTCTCTCAGCCTTTCATCATAGCAGAGGTGCTCCAGCCCTCGGAGCATCTTCGTGGCCTCCTCTGGACTCGCTCCAACCGGCCTATATCCTTCTGATATTGAGGGCTCCACAGCTGGATGCAGCACTCCAGGGGGGGTCTCACAAGAGCAGAGCAGAGGGGCAGAATCAAAGAACAAATACTCCCTCCTAGCACCTCACTGAGGAAACAGCAAGTTTATGTTACTACCCCACATGAAACGCCTATCAGAATATTACAACCGTATAGCCTATAGGACCCACACTACACTGGGGAAAGAAAAACATCAAACCTTTAAACCTCACACATATTTTAAAGAAGGTGTCATTCATAAACAAATAAACCACAATTTCAAATGAAGCTACCCATTCTCATTAACCTGAACCGTGGTTATTTACTGACGTGAGCAGCACACTCATCTCATGAACGTGGCTAAGGATCACACAAAAAGCTGTAACGTGATTTCCAGTTTTCACTGTTGGCACTGAGATCCACAGAAAGGCCCCAGGAGAGCCAAAAGTCTAGAAATGTCTTCTGTCTACCATTCTTTAACAGACGTGTCACTGAGATTCGTCCCTGTGGTTCAAGCAGTTACACTTTGGTTTTCTGTGGTTAATTAGAACAGCAGAAATCTTGCAAAATACACTGGCACGTATCTAAAAATCTTGGTGACTCATAATGAATGTAAAAGTTTGACCAGTTCCCTTCACTTACTGATTCATTTAGAGTAACAGTAAAGAATGGCCTCAAATAGTTTTGGGCAGCAAAAATAGTTTAAATCTGACTTTGATTAAGTAGTTAGAAGTGATGACTGCACCTAAGTACTCCGAAATACTGGTGATAAGATGTTTGACACCAACTCCCACAGAACTCGTTACAAAACAGCCAGACACCCACTGAATTAGTGCCAGTGGAGATTTACGATAAACAATTCATCCACAGAGCTAAGGGTGTAAAAAGACTCTCTCCGCCGTGCCTTTCACCGGTAACAAGCACGTCTTCAGTGCTCGGCAGCTCCGCGCTCTTTACTGCCACTCCATACCCTTAAATGTTTATGTGTATACATACAGATACACACAGCTTGTCTCTGACCATGGTTCTTGCACAGTGACTGTACAGCATCACTCAAGGGCAGCAAGGTCCACCACCCACAACATCTACACCCAGCGCCTCAGTTATTTTTCTGTCTTATAAATAAAGATATTTGAATGAAACGCTGCAAGAGAATAAACTCCACCTCTTTCATGGAAAATTTACCTATTTTGCTTCAGTGGCTACTGTGCTGTGGTTTTCCAGGGAATTTTTTTTTAGCAGGAGAAGGTTATTTTCCCGTGATAAGGTAGGGCTCCTGTTTCTATCGCCAAGTTATTAGCGTGCATGCGTAGGGTGTTCTCGGATGAGCTGTGCCGTGCGAGAGGGAAGGGAGACAAACTTGCAGAAATACCTCTTAGGAAAGAAATATTTGTGTAAGCAGCGTATTTTCCCCAAAATAAAAACCTTTTGACCAAGCTGGTAGGAATAGGAATTTCAAACAGCATACACTATAAACAAGAGTATTGCTCACATTTGTCTACGAAACGTGTCACAAAATGCACTTAAAATGCAATTTGTATGTCGAAGGAACACCAGCAGTTGATGTTTGTTATGTCAGAAAATCCTCAATGAAACTGCCAGTTCCAAGAGGGGGCTGAAGAAATCTGCTTCCGACACACAAATCCAACTGAACCAACGGTTTCTAATTGAATCTCAAACGACTGTAACTGCGTTCCGCTCAGTAGTCAGCACCCCATCCCATGTAGATACAGTTGGTTATAGGTAATAAGATTACTTCTGGGTTACTGCCCGTAGCCTCTAAAATACTGCCAAGAGCGAATACGCAACATGTTCTAGGGTTAAGGAAGCCTAACGCGGTGCCAACCTCATACTGTGACATTGCCTGCAGAGTGTGAAAGGATTATATCCTGTCTTAACATACCATTTCACCCATGCCAGAAAATGGAAAAGAGTCTAATCACTGAGTAAGTATGCAAGTCACTAAATATAAACCTAAACCGGTTTCTACTGCTATAATATCAAGTTTCCCTGAAGAGCAGCTCTCCTCTGAACAGTGCCTCTCAAAAGTTTGGGCTGTTGGTTCTCATATTTATGGCATCTTGGTAATTTCCAGATGAAATCAAATCACACTATAAGTAAAGAAGGAGAGGGTTGGTGGTGGTTGGTTCTTTTTTTTTTTTTTTTTAAATATGAGCTGTGCAAACTTACTCCAGTTCTGGATTCTTTTCAAGTCACGCATTACTAAACAACAAAGATTTGGCAGCCAGATTTTACAGCTAATTTTTTCTTCTGGCTGCCTGAGTCAGAACTGAATCCTAACTCTGCTCTCCTTCATACATACTGGATCTACAGAGGAAAAAGTAGGTCATGGAAGATAAAAACAAGCAAAACCAGGACAAAGCAGGGCACAAGCAAGCCAGGAGGTTCCTGGAATGCGTTGACGATAACTTCTTCTCCAAGTGACGGAGGAGCCGACGAGGAGGGGTGCCATGCTGGGCCTTGTTCGCACCAACAGGGAGGGGCTGCTGGGGAATGCGATGCTCACGGGCAGCCTTGGCTGCTGTCTTCAAGGCCAGGCTGCATGAGGCTTGGAGCAACCTGGTCTAGTGGAAGGTGTCCCTGCCCATGGCAGGGGGTGGCACTGGGTGGGCTTTAAGGTCCTTTCCCACCCAAACCATTCCGTGATTCTATGATAAAACTGTGGCCCTGCTGAAGCCAAAGGCAAAGCACTAACTTTACTGGCCAAGGGATTTGCTGGAAATATGGAAGGAGAACATGACAAGAAAGCAGCTCCAGTGAGATACAATGAGGCCATTTTTATACATTTCACATAGCTTCGTACTTACCATTAAAAAATTTAAATTTGGCATCGTAAGTCACGCGGATCTGCCTCTTCCACTTCTCAAAGGGATGATTCGTAGCACCAGAGAGACCTCATGACAATCCATGCCTAATCTGACCACGGCCCAGAACGGCTCTGGCAGACCCTGAAAGCTGTCCTAAGGAGCCGGGTGGCTGCACGCCCACAGGGTAAGGAGATAAGGCCGGGTCATTTAGGATCTTCTCATGAATGTGCAGCGTATGGAACTATGGGTTCACCGTGCCAAAGGACAGAGAAATGGCAGTGCATCACATGGGAAACCGCAATGCCAGGGAAATACTGCAGCAACCGACTTAGGGCTGCAGTCATATCTTGCTCAGAGTGATTCAGGAGAAGAAAACAACAGCTCTTTGGAGGAGTGCTGAGGCTTATCGAGTTTGCACCATTACAAACTATATATTGTTAAAATAAGAGAGAAAAGAGAGTTTGTACGCCTTTTTATGCTGGTAAAAATATTTGGCTAGGGTACGTCATTCTCTGCATCTTGATTTACTTAAAGTGTAAATGTGGTGACCTTTAAAACCTTGAACAAAATGTGCTAGGGAAGTTTTATTGTTGTATTATAAAATGATCAAAAATATGATGGGGAAGAAGAAAGGAAACACCTTTTTTCTATGTAGCCATTAACACTCATGCCTTTTCATTCTAGATACAATCTTGGAGTCTTCTTTTTCTCCTTAAACCCATCTAATCAATGTTACATTTTCTCCTGTATTTTTTGTTTTCAAGAATTAGTCAAGTTAATGTTCCTCCAAAGAGTCTAAATTTGTACTCAGTTATACTGTAGCTACTTTTGATAACGTCTTCTAATTTTCGTCTGACCTCTGATCAGGAAAACAATTTTAAACAATGCTAAGGAATATATATTATAGCACCAAATAAAAAAAGCAGTCATAATTAGAAACTAAAGATTTAAGACCTCCAAAATTGCATCAGACATTTTTCCGTTTAGTAGTAAATCAAAATAGTGTTTCCTAATCAGACTTTAAAGTCAAGTTGAAATACCCTCAATAATTTGCATTTCTTCCCAGAAAGATTGAAGTTACCCACAAAGGAAAGTAAAAAAAAAAAAAAAAACCAACCGACACAATAGTTGCAGCAGAACACAATGTCTGAAAATGAAACCACAAGATCATGTCTGAATGGAAGTGGAAAAGGCAAATTAATGAATATACAGAATAAAGACAGAATAACAATTATGGGTAACCTGAAAAGGGAAATACACTACAAAATATCTATTGATAGAGGAAACTTGCTAGATTGGTAGTAAATTCAGAAATCTCAGAAAAGGTGTTTTCAGTCTTTGTGAAGCTTTCGAGGAGACCACAGATATTTCTCACGTGCAAATCTACATTTTCC
>NW_010273973.1:31552-40090 GCF_000690775.1 Eurypyga helias
ACCTAAATTCTGTTCTGATAATCAGAGTGAGGTACCTACACCTACGAAGAAAAATCAGTGATTGTTAATTCTGGTAAGATTAAGCAAGATAGTGTTCTATGGACTAGACCCAAAATGGGTTTTGGATCTTTCAGTACTAACCCAAAAGACTATTTTCTTGCTTCAGAAGAGGTTTTCCAGCCGTTTTAGCTGACCTATGAGCAGATCCAGAAAGGGACAGTCCTGCTCCCCTTCTCTTACTCCAGCTGTGTGTCCCCACTGCTTCCCCCCAGCAGCTCTAACATTTATCTGACCCCCTCCATGAACCAGTTAAGTTCACTAAACTGGAGGGAAAACAGGAACCAGTTCCTGTCCTCAAGCAGAATCAAAGCATCCAGGGGAGACAGAGACAGTTTTCACACCAACTGGAGAAGAAGGCATGGTAGGGACAAGCCTTTGGCGGCCCCTTGAGCACAGGGGAGAGCAGAAGAGGGAGCTACCGCCTACATGGGGGCTCAGTACAGCCGTGGGAGCTGCCCACCCAGCTCCAGTCACCCCTGCCAGGTTAATGCTGAATGCAGAGGGAAGAGCCCCAAGGCCTTTGCAATAGGACACAATGGACCTGATCCTGTAGGTGGGCACATCCCCATGTACCACTTTCCGTACGGCTCTGGTGCCGGCTGACAACCACAACAGAACTATAATTTCAGGGTGATTTCACAGTACAGGTTTTCAGCAATAGGCATGTTATCTTTGCACTGTAGCAAATCTGCTTGGTATTTGGCAATTTTTGACTTCTGTTTAGGTTTTTAACACAGCACAGAAGTAGCGACGGTGGACCAGCCCAAGAAGGAAACGACACACAGGTGAAGCTTCATCTCTGACACCATCCCTGAAACAAACCTTTTCCCTCTGCAGAGACAGAGGCAACTGTTATTTGATCTTAGTGAAACCAGTGACGCAGGCACTGAAATACAGACAAGCCCAACATAAAGAATAAATTCAGTATTAATTATCAATAGTGGCAATAGTAACTTGCAGTAACATTTATAATTTTCATGGTCTTTTTACATCTAAAGTTTTACAGTTCTTTAGAGAAATTCTCAAAGGTGATGAAGAAAAGGCAGATCCTTATGCAAACTTTGGGAGCTCACAAGCACACACGGTGCCACAAAATTCAAAATTTCAGATATGAGCTGTAAGTGACTTCGGTACGAGAAGAGACATGAGAAACGACACGGCTTGCAACTCAACGCTCACGCAAGTTACGCCAGCAAGAGCAATAACACACATTACTTAACCCGTTTCCCTTTATGTCCACTATTACCATTGGCAGTATTTTGATTTTCTTTCTAGGTGAAGGTGGCGGAGGGAAGCGTATGGAAATGTGGCAGTAGTTAGGGATCCAGGAAATAGCAGGTGTCTGATGAGGGAGAGCTTTGAGGTGGAAAAGGCAGACATAGCGAGTGGGGGGATGAGGGAAAGAAGTCATGCCTACGAGCAGGTGGTCCCCAGGGCCTGTCAAGTGACTGGATGGATGTGGACATGATTGACAGCTTCTGTGCTGGCTGTCAGGGGGCTTGCTTCAGCTTTAGGAAGATGCCAGGGACATATGGCAGGAAAGGGATAGCCAAATTTTAGGAGCACGTTGACAATGTAGTCTATAAAAATACCTTCTCTGGAGCTTCTGGTGCCTGGAAGAGCTGCAGGAGGGGAGCGGAGAGGGCAGAATATCTCCCACTCCAGTGCCATGGCTACAGCGTGAGCCCTAGGTGAGCTCCCAAGAGAGGAAAAACAAGCTGTGGGTTCCCAGAGGTGATTGCCCTGATCTCAGGGCAGCCCACACATGTACCTACGCCCTGCCGCCACCGCAGCTCGGGTCTGCGAAAGATCCTCATCTCGTGATCAAAAGCCACCTGAGATACGCCTGTTAACAGAAGGAAGACAGGCAGAGCAGAGGGTTTCCCGCTCCCAGGAAGCCTTGAGAAACCGGCGGCACGGCTGAGCCTCTCCATCGCAAAGGGCAGGAGACCCGGGGAGGGCTGCCACAGGCACAGCCCCAGACGGGACACAGCCCCGCGCTCCCTCCGAGCCGCACGGCCGAGCGGGAAGGCAGGACACAAACCAGGCCCGGAGCTGAGGCTGTGCCGCGGCTGCAAGCCAGCATGGGGAAATCAGAGGAGTCCTGGCCTGCGGCCAGCCTCAGAGCAGTCCCGCAAACAGCACAACATCCATGCACGCTGCACTGAACCGCCTACCCCCCACACACTGAAACTCCCATGGAAGTCAAGACCCACAGAGTTTCCTCTTTCTTTTAATTAATAGAATTTGCCTACAGGCGTTTTGGAAGTATTCAGACAACCATTGTTGCTGGTGTGCCCGCACTTTCCCTTCTTCTGTGGATTCTCTGCTGTTGCAAAACTCGGAGGCAATGACACAAAACAATGTGAGTTCAAAAAACTTAAGGAATGTCATCGTTTGTCCCAGAAGCTGGCTCAGGCCTCTGTCAGACTCTGCATAGACGGCACCTCAAAGCTTGCAAATGTCTGCACAGAGGCCAGTGCCGAACTGGCTGCTGACAGACTGAAATGCCTCTTATTTCCATATATATTCTGTGTAGATTCTGAATGTTTTATCAATTGCACAGAAGATAACATCCAAACAAACAAGAAATGGGTTTAATGATAAACCTTATCAGAAGATATCAGCTTCCAGATGTTAGGTAAACGTCTTAATGTTGGGCCAAAGCAAATGGAGATGGAGCAGAGATGTAAGTTTGGAAATGGAAAGAAACACATTAGCTTGATTACAATGATCTCAATGATGACTTGCACATGACTATGACCATCGTGGATACAGAGCTTATCCTAGGGAGATGGATTATATATTATTACAGTCCATTAGGTTCATCTTCTAAGCCTCACCGTTTTAATGGCACATTTAACATCAAACAAATATTGGGGGAAAATAACAGTTTTCTCACTCTTTTTTCAGCATTTTGGATCCCCAGCCTAAATGTAGCCAATACCAGTCTCAACCAGTTTGTATTTATACCAGTCTCAACCAGTTTGTATTTAAGTTAAACGAGACTCAGCAATTCATTTCACTAGTGCAGGGAAAGCTATCGCACACCCTACCAATAAAGCCTCTCGACGCAATACCGGGCTATGTCACCACCAGAATACGGAAGCCGACGGAGGAGCAGTGGCTCTGCCTGAGAGATTTATTATAATCCTGCTGTTGAACTGAAGGCTCTTTCCACCCATAAATACTGGTTAAAATATTAACTACAAATAAATGGAGAGAAGAGCCTCTGTAGAGCCAAGCACCACAGCAAAGAACCCCACTGCCTTCCAAAGCTTCTGGGGGACGATGGGGGGGCAAACTACTGTTTTTCTCCCTACAGGGTGTTATAAAAATATTTCCTCCAGTTTCACTCCATGAGAAAGTCAGTTGAAGTCCCCAAGTCCCTCCTGGTTTCTTGCCAAAGCCATGTGAAAATACAATTGTTGCCTAATTTCAACACACAATATGACACAGGCTTGATAAATACCGGGCTCAAGTCCATAGGCTTAAGAAAGCCGTTTCATTGCGTGTTTAAAGGGCTTGAATTAGAAAGCCATTTCATTGCGTGTTTAAAGGGCTTGATCCCGTTCCAGCTGAAGTCAATGGATGTTCTCTCATTTACCACAGGACAAGGCCCCAGAGCCTCGAAGGAATCCAGCCCTGCAGTTATAAAACCCTGTCTCTGGTGGACAGAAATGTTGCAGGCCCATGACAAAGCCTGCCTGGCAAAATGCAAATCAGCTCCTCGGCACAAAACCATGTTACAGAGCAGTGCAAAATACCGAATTTCATTTCAATCTGGTTTGGTTTTGTCTGGTTTATCTCGTCTTGGATTAAGCATTCCCAGCATTTTCACTATACTGATTTTTAATGTCCTGCAGCTGGATCTGCTGGAAAGGACTGGCAAGGCCTTGCACAGAAACCTACGGTAACAAAAGGAAGCTCTGAAGAGAGAGAGGCTCAGGTACTAAGCACAGCAATGTGGCCGCAGTGGTTCGCATTTGGTTGTACTTCAAGGGACGGTTTTAAAGGCTTAAAAATGCAGATGTAACCTTGAACTGAGCCTAAGTTTATGCTCATTAAAGTTTTTCTTCTGTAATATAAGAAAAATAGAAAAGTAAATAAATAGCAAACTCAAAAAAATCATAAATAGAAAAAAAAGGTATATGAAAAAGAACAAAACCTTTCTTTGGCCTGAACTTTCACGACAGAATTAAGACATAGGACTCTAAAACTGGGATTGCTAACGTGTGGTTCAAATACCAACTTTGGCTACAAAGCACAGAAAAGGCCCTCAGAGAGACAAGGCCAAGCAGCTCCTGAGAAGAGCACGGTGACTCCTGGGCACGCTGCCTCCTGTAGATGATGATATAAAACATCTGCAGCTGGCTTCCTCCAGCAGTGAATACCCGAGTCATGCGTTACAACTGCCGATCTTCACGCGCAAGGGAAGCACCAGCAGCCTTTGCAAAGGCAGAAGCAGGGGCAAACGTATGACCAAGGGGGTATGATCACCTACTAAATGTAAACATTTATATTCAAGCTCTGCCACTTTGCTTATCTTGCAAGCCCCACCAGGGAAATGAGGACCTGCTATCCAGTAACAGGGGCATAACCTGGTCATCAAACAGAGAACATGCGGCATACAGATGCTGAAAGGTCAGCACGTTGCCACCTGCAAGTTCGTCAGCAGCTCTCCCAATTTCTGTTCCTGCTTTAAACAGAAATCCAACAAACTCCAAGTTTCCAATAACAAATGTCATCCTTTGGGAGAAATCTCTTCCTACTGCCACTGTACAATCCATAAATTTGACAGGAAATCAATCACTACCACTGCAAGAGCATTTTAAAGAAAATCCCTATTGAATTTTCTAAGAAACTAAGGAGAATATCAAAAGAATCAAAAATCCCTAGCCTGAATTTCTTTTAAATATACAACTTCCCAGTGGTTTCTTTCCAAAGACAGAAACACCTTTGATAATTAAGCTGATTGTTCTCACACGTTAGCACTCCCCTCCCCAGTAACGATGAGGACACCTGGCATTATGGGGACAAACTTTGCTTTCCAAAGTGCCCTGAATCTCCCACTGTGCACATCTGTCCAAACCCCTCAGCCCACAAGATACCCTACGGACACCACAGCTTTCCCAATATGACCAGACGGAAACTTGCTCTTCCTTGGTGAGCTGACACTTGACTTCTTGATGCTTCAGACAAGAAGTAGGTGCAGCGAAAAAAAAGACAGGTAACAGCTGAAGGGGGAGATGCAGAGTGCTGTCTTCAGGAAGAGCCAGGGGGTATTTTAAAATCCTGCAGATTCTCAGAGACCGAACAGATGACAGCAAGGACACATTTTTGAGAAGCTCAACCAGAGCCGGCCGTGTGCGCTGGCAGCCCAGAAGCCAACCGTATCCTGGGCTGGATCCAGAGCAGCGTGGCCAGGGGGGCGAGGGAGGGGATTCTGCCCCTCTGCTCCGCTCTGGGGAGACCCCCCTGCAGTTCTGCTCCAGCTCTGGGCCCCAGCAGCAGAAGGACACGGAGCTGTTGGAGCGAGTCCAGAGGAGGCCCCGGAGATGCTCCGAGGGCTGGAGCCCCTCTGCCATGGGGACAGGCTGGGAGAGTTGGGGGGTTCAGCCTGGAGAAGGGAAGGCTCCAGGGAGACCTCAGAGCCCCTTCCAGTGCCTGGGGGGCTACAAGAAAGCTGGGGGGGACTTTTTCCAAGGGCAGGGAGTGACAGGACAAGGGGTAACGGGTTTAAATGATAAGAGGGAGATGGAGATGGGACATCAGGAAGGAATTCTTCCCGGAGAGGGTGGGGAGCACTGGGACAGGTTGCCCAGAGAAGCTGTGGATGCCCCATCCCTGGGAGTGTCCAAGGCCAGGCTGGATGAGGCTTCGAGCAACCTGGGCTATGGAAGGTGTCCCTGCCCATGGCAGGGGGGGGACTGGGTGGGCTTTAAGGTCCCTTCCAACCCAAACCATTCTGTGATTCTATGATTCTGGGCACACCATTCAGGGAGGTGGCAGAAATCAACACTTGTTAAATAATAACCAAGCCATCAGATCCTCTACACAGGATGTAGTTGTTGATATCCACCAAAGTTGTTGATATCCACCTTCACAACACAGAATGCCCAAATCACTGTACCACCAACATGAGGGTGAGAGGATTTGCTCTGCTTTTCCTTGCCTATTGTGCTGTCATGCAACAAAAACTGAGGAGTCATGGCACTGAAAGGAGAAAGGTTATGAGAAGAACTGACTCCGCAACACTATGACTTTAGTAACAAGTTCTGGAGTCTGACCCTGCTGCCAAGACTTAGTGCATTCAATATCAAACATCTCTGGTGCAATACATCTTGTATTAATTCCCACATGGGGTAAAACTCCAACAAAAGCTTTAGAGGATGAACCTACCCTGTCTGGTCTACAGTCTACTGCTCTGCCCACTCATCCTCACGATGGGCAACGCGGTGGTGACCTCCAAGAGGACGACAAGCTGGGTGACCTGCTTCTGGGCCACAATTCTCTAACAGCAATAGGATGTAGAGGAGGCAGTGCCCCAGCCATCTCTCCCATCACTACCATCTGAAAAAAAAAGACTTACGGCAATCGAATCCTGCCGGGACGGAGGCCTGCCAGCGCGTGGGAGGATGTGCTCCGAGGATCTACGTTCCGTTCCTCTTCCTTTCTGGCTTCCAGCAAGAGCCAGACATCTCGCAGTCAGGCTGAGGCAGCTGGGCACACAGGGAAGCTGAAAAACAGTGAAATTTCTGAGTAAAGAGGGGACGGCCAGTACATTTTCATTACTTCCCCAGTTGAGCTGCTGATATTTTGGTAGTGCAGTTTTGGATTTAGGCACTGAAGTCTGCCTCACTGCTAAATCCTTTTTTTGGATTTGGCCTTAAAACCTTATGTTCAGCAGCATTTGTTTTATCTTTGAGACTTAGAACACAAGGAGAACTTGGCTTGACTATTTTCTTTCTTCATTCACACTAGGAATCCTGTGAATTAATGTGGATTGGTGGATGGATGTATGGATGATAATAATCTCTCCTCTAAATTCATCTCCATTATAGGACACGGAAGCTGCGCAGCCAGAGCAGAAAGTAAGCGATTAGCAGTTGAGGGTGTCAAATGTATCTCCAGATTTCTTGGCTTTCACTATAATATTTAACTAGACTTTCAGTAGCAGAATGTAAGCTCTTTTAAAAATAGTTTAGACAAGCCATTTTGTAGAAAATGTTAAAGCATATTAGCTAGTGAATAAAAACTAACATAGAATAATATATTTTCTAGGTTATGTATTTCCTGAAGTCATGGCTGTGAGACCTGTAACGCAGTCTCAAAAGACTTAAGCAAATTACAGGTAATGGGCCAGCAAATTCTCTATAATAGGGACATTTCTGTTCAGCATTATACTTTTCTTTTTAATTTGTCACATAGGTGTAACAGAGCAGATGTTAACGCTATATGCTTCTTTCGTTTAAGTGCTCATTAAAGACTAAGAAAAATTCAGACTAAAAATACATCTCTAAAAGAAACTTGATAGTAAATATTTACTGGCTGAGTTTTATCCCGTGGCTGCTGAAATAACAGACATAAAACAAGCACCACTTGTTGATCAGAATACTTTGTTTTAAAGGTAAAATACGTAATTGTAGATGTGTAATTATTTGCATTTGGTCACTGTACATAAAAACATAGAATTTCCCACAGGAGGAAGCTGTAGTTGGAGCAGGCAGCCAGTTATGACTGTTATTCTGCGGGAATCTTTGCATATTACAAGGACAGGCAGAATATACATTTTTAGCGAATTTAAATGATTTTTGTTTTTAGAAAAACTGTCATAGATTTTCACCAAAGCATAGTACGACAAAATAAATATAGTATGCTCAGCATTTCCCTAAACTACTGCAATTTAATGTCCTCAAGAGAGATAAAGAGTACAGTAAAGGGTAATTAAGAGATGAGTGGACAAATACTGTAAGAGATGGATAAAGATAAACCAAGTTTCTGAAGTGCCATGGAAAGTCTCTTCAGCGAAGCGATGTCGAACAAGAAGAGAGTACCAGATGGCAAACTGGCAGAGCGAGCTCCTCTGCCAAAACGAGTGTGTCAGAAGAAGGAGAAAAGTAGAATTAGAGGAACGGAAGGAGATAAGGAGTGATTTGATTTGGAACCACAAGAGCTGTCAGAAGATGAGGAGGAGTTTGGCTGAACTTTGTGAAAGTGAGAAGCATCCTGCAAAGCAGGGCAACGAGTTTATGCTCCCTCGGTAAAATCCAGTGCTGTGTGTGCTCCCAAGGCAGTCTGAGTGCGCTCAGCTACCGCGAGAACAGCGTCTATGGTACAGGGGCAGAAGAGAGCAAGCCCTGCTTCATAACGTGGCTAATTAACTCGTGTGTGCTCTGAATAAACGTGGCCGTAATTGCAGTGCAGGTACTGGTACCCAGTATGTTCCGGGGCGCTAAGAGCAGAGAAAACCACAAG
>NW_010273973.1:40111-48503 GCF_000690775.1 Eurypyga helias
CAGGGTGATGCAGCGACGGGCAATTCTGCGACAAGCGGTCCATAAACTTCCCTTATGAGCTGAGATCCTCACCCCAATTAATTAAATATAACTGTAAACATAAACCAGATCTTTCATTGCCCTCACTGTTGACTTAAACACATGGGCTAAGTCTGGTATAGATGCCAGATAGGGAATGTATTCGTCGAGTTCAACAAAGAGAAGAGTGTTTTACTGTTCTGCATCAACTCAATTCAACAAATGCGATGCCACCCGTGCTGGTTAGTGCAGGAGCCACAGGAGAGTCGCACTCCGATGGGCACTCTCTTCCCTATTACTCAGTATCAAAAGCCTATGAAATTTGTGGGCATTCACCCACTTTATCTCACTTAATGATTTTCTAATATTAGCATCGGGTGTTTAATAGGCATATTAATAGACATCACAGATGTAATAGACAATGTATACATGAAGCTTACAAACCGAAACAAAAAAAAACATCATAATGAGGTTTACAAAAGTACAGAGTAGGGATATCAAACATTCAAAAATAAGTAAATGATTGTCCAGACCTAAATTCTCACAAATGCTTAAAATATATATGCAACCTTTAGAAATCTCTCTCATGTTTATATTTGAATTCTCATATTCTTCTCAATGGTGATAATTTATTCTAAATGAAAGGTAAAGAAATAGAAAATTCCCTTTTGAGATGTCCTGAGAGGAGCAAACTGGCCCATAATAGTATTTTTATGGAGAAAAAAAAAAACCAAAACCTATCTAGAGAGTAAGAACAATGGTGAAAGTGTAATATGTAAGATTTTTTTAAATTACGTAGATATTAATAGAAATTACCTATGAAATATAATCAAATTACGTTTGTTTTATATGTTGCTAGATACACCTGATCTTACAAAAACTGTAACCCTTACCAAAAACTTTCAATTTACTTTTCTGTGACTCTGCCGTTGACTTTGGCTTGGTTTACACTCTGCATTCTCTCAAGTCAGTCTTTACTTTGACCTTTCAACCTCTGCAAAAGGCCTTTACTTTTGCAGCAGCCCTTTGCAGGAGTAACACATCTCTCAAGAACCTCTTCAGAGGGGCTTCTGCAAGCGGCTGCTTGCTCCCTTCCCTGGCTGTGGAACGGCATCTGGCTTGAAGGGAAACCCGTCGGACTGTTCTGCAGCCTTTCAGGAGGCCCTTTTCAACATGAATAGCAATGAGAAGAATGAAGTGAAACACTGCCCAACAAAAGTCCGCTCCAGAGCCCAGACAACAAGGAAAGTCTCCTTTCTGCCACTAGAAATGCAAGAAAACATCTATTTTTGTATCTACTTTTGCACAATCCACGTTTGTAGCTACAGCCAACAGTCAGCTTACAGGCATGCAACAAATATTTCAAAGCTGGGTTTCTCAGGTTTATTCCTACAATCCTATTTACATAATCCTGCCCTGAAACTGATAATTACAACTGATTTAGAACAGCAGGATCAAATCCTCCCTTGAAACCATCCCAGTTTTCACATCTAAAGAAACAATAAACTCCAAATACATAAATCATAGAGAAAAAAAAGTTAGTATAAAACTAATACTAATGTATGTGCGTGCCATATTACCTACTGATTTATAAGCCAACAGTCTTTGCTTCACTTAATATATGTTACTAATGTCGTAACGTTCCAAATTTAATTTCTCCTGGAAAACAACACTGTGCGGTACCAAGGAGTAAGCGGTTCAACTCTTTGGAATAAAGCACTGCAGTCATTAACGTGGCCAAGTCTGAATGCGGATCTTGGCTCAGAGCGGTTTTCAAAAGGTGAAAGACATACCTCCTCGCCCCTTAGAAAAACCTCGAGTCTTTTCCTTAGCTCTCTTTTAGGCCATGCAAGTTCATACACACTATGTATCTGAAAGATCTAAAAGGAAAAACCTTTAATCAGTATTATTGTAGATGACACAGTAAAGATTTCTTTAATTAATGGTCCTTTCTGGCAACCTGTGCCACTGTAAAATTAGCTCCAAATTTGTTCTGCCATGTTTACGGGCTCCAGTTCAAAAATCTATGAAGTGTGGAGTATTTTACAAGCTCCTACAGCAACACAAAAAAGCAGGTGGTTGGACACAGTATGAGAAGAAAATAAATGCAACCATTTATCTAGAACAATTTGCAACCCACTGGGAGAGCTCAGATACCAAAGGAATGACAACTTCAGGATATCCATCTAGCAGCACAGCTATAGATTGATTTGATTTCCACAAGAAATCTGCAAAACAATTACGCTGCCAAGGAGAAAGAAATGTGAAGCGCGCACACACGCTCCACCGCATCCATTACTCCCAGGTCTGTATCTTCACGAATTTAAGCATCACATGACCTTCATTTTCTTGCCAGGTTTTCATCAAGCTCTCTGCTTTTGACACTGTTACTCAGGTCTGTAGTAAATCTGCAATATTAAGTAACTAATTAATTGCTTTGCATGCCTGAGTAGCAAGGGAAGGATCGCCAAGGCTGACTTTGTTTACGCTGCTCAATACATCGCCATGTCCGAGGTGAGCATCAGCGCTCATCAGGAGCTGCTCTCTAGGGACCAGGCACTGCAACGGGAGGGAAAGGGCATGAGCCGGCCGTGTGTGCTGGCAGCCCAGAAAGCCAACCGTATCCTGGGCTGCATCCAGAGAAGTGTGGCCAGCAGGTCGCGGGAGGGGATTCTGCCCCTGTACTCTGCTCTGGGGAGACCCCACCTGGAGTGCTGCGTCCAGCTGTGGAGCCCTCAACATCAGAAGGATATTGACCACTTGGAGCGAGTCCAGAGGAGGCCACGGAGATGCTCCAAGGGCTGGAGCACCTCTGCTATGGGGACAGGCTGCAAGAATTGGGCTTGTTCAGCCTGGAGAAGAGGAGGCTCCGAGGAGACCTTATAGCACCTTCCAGTACCTGAAGGAGCTACAAGGAAGCTGGGGGGGACTTTTTACAAGGGCAGGGAGTGACAGGACAAGGGGTAACGGGTTTAAACTGAAAGTGGGAGACTGAGATTGGACATCAGGAAGGAATTCTTCCTGGACACAGTGGTGAGGCACTGGGACAGGTTGCCCAGAGAAGCTGTGGATGCCCCATCCCTGGGAGTGTCCAAGGCCAGGCTGGATGAGGCTTGGAGCAACCTGGTCTAGTGGAAGGTGTCCCTGCCCATGGCAGGGGGTTGGAACTAGATGATCTTTAAGGTCCCTTCCAACCCAAACCGTTCTGTGATTCTATGATTTGGGAGGGTAGACTGCTCCCGTGTTCCCCAAATAAATTCCCATCTACAGAATCCTTTTCCAAGTCCAGAGCCGTTGAACTCATTGAACTACTGGGCTGCTCTTTTGTGAGGTACTGTAAGGGCAGAAATCTCCAGGGATGCCAAGGTTGTAGGGCAAGATGGGACTTACCTGCTTGTTCCTGTTCCCCAGCTCTTAGACTGATAACCAAATGCTGCCAGTCTTCCCATCACATGCTGAAATGTTGTAGATTTAGGTTTCTTTCTGTTTCAAACAACACAGCTGCTTGGAGTTTGTTCTGATGCTTTTCTCCAATATTACGAAATAAAGCATTTTGTCTGCCTCAACCAGCACTTTGGAAAGCTAAATTTAGCCCACCCCCCTACAAGTTCACACATCACTACTGTTCTTGGGCATGCTGGGCAGGTGCCTGCACAAGGATATTAGTCAACAGGATGGGACCTCAAAGCGGCTGTTTGAGATCTGTGACACCGTTCTCCAGAATCACCGGGTACAGATGCAGGTGCAGCTGCAAGTCCATCAGGCACAACTGACAAGTCCTTCAAGGCTTATAAACCATGCGCTACATCTGTTCCTGACACGGCTTCGTGGCTTTGTCTCTTCATCTGTGTAAAACCACGCAACAGTGAGGCACAGATCTATTTTATTTCTCTAGGCACACGTCTTTTTTTTTTTTTTCCATTGGGTTGGAATTTTTTTTTTCTTTTTAGAGTAGTTCCAATCTCAGAATCAGTTTACACTAATCTATTGTTTGGTCTAAGCAACCTGGCTTGACATTTGGGCATTCCCCCACTGTAACTTCTAACTTCTTAAGGGCAGATTGTTCTCAAACTACTCAAAATTCATTCTGTGAGGCAGGGGGTCTACTCCTCACTTTGCTCCAGTGTGAAATACTACATGGAATTCATGCTATTGGGCTCCTGTATTTTATTCTAATGGTGGAAAATTGCAGGTGATGTTGGGGTACAAGAGTTACGTATTTCTAGCCCCTTGGTAAGATTGGCCATCCCTGCTTTGTTATGCTTTTCACAGAATCACAGACTGGTTTGGGTTGGAAGGGACCATAAAGCCCACCCAGTCCCACCCCCTGCCATGGGCAGGGACACCTTCCCTAGCCCAGGTTGCTCCAAGCCTCATCCAGCCTGGCCTTGGACACTTCCAGGGATGGGGCATCCACAGCTTCCCTGGACAACCTGTCCCAGCACCTCTCCACCCTCTCCACGACTTCTGTGCCTTACTGGGCTCCTACTATTATAAGGTGTCACCTCTCTGTGTACTATGTTTGTTGTAAAGCAAGCAGCTCAAATAATGAGATTAGGAAGTCAAAACACCACATTTTGTCCTCACCCCTTGACCTCAGATGTGTCGTGCACCTCCCTGTTATTCATTTTGTGCATCTATAATCATGCCAGTAATGATGCCCACGTTGCTTTGTAAACACAGCCAAGCAGCAGCAGGTGGGAGATAAAGGTTGTTTCTATGAGTTTCTGCCCTAAACCAAGAACACTTCTCAGAAGTCCCTCCTCAAGCTGGCTCTCAGCAGAAGGGACAGCAAATTTCTTGTGTTACGGGACACACTCCCTACAGCATATTATGAAAATTTCAGTGAACATAAACTTCAGCAGGTTCATTAATAATTAGTTAATGTCCTTAACATACTAAATGAGCAAGTAAGTCATTGGTACAGCCTCAAGTGACTTACTTGGCGTGCGCAAACAACGTTCATTTGGGCACAGTGAAATTTAGGGTGTACTTCTAAGAACAAAAAATGCAGTCCATGCTTATAGGATGGGGGATTCCTAGGAAACAGTGCCTCTGAAAACAGTCTGCCAGATACTGTGGGCGTGAAGTTGAATAGGAGCTCCCAGTTCAGTGCTCTCCCTGAAAAGACCTTCCCTCTGGTTTTGAATGCATAAGAAGAGAACACCCTTTGTAAAGCAAGACACTTTCCCACCAGCAGGTCTGACCTGGCCATGTCTCCTGGAAAGATTACGCAGCAAAACAATTAGCAGAATAGATGTGTCAAGAGTATGACCAGCCTGTACGTTTATTTAAAACCATCTTCTGAAGGCTATTCTTATCATAGTTTAAAAAAATGCTTTCCTAATATAAAACCAGCTTATAAAATGAGGCTAGCATACAAAAAATCATGGCAAGGAAGTAATGATACAACTTAGCTATAATTAGAGAGCCTTACACTCACACTTTCTTTATGTATCTTGAAGAATAACAGAGATTGCAATCAACAATCTGGTTATAACGAAGATAGCCTTGTGCTGTCTAGTAATTGTTCATACCCCAGGAGATCAGCTTTACTTCTCCCTATTTTTATTTAGCTTTACCTCTCCCTTTGCTACATGCTTGAGATAATTTCTTCCCTTCCATAAACTCAGTTCTTTTTGTACTGAGGATTCCCATATAACTTTTGTCTTTTTCTACTGCGTATCAGTGGATGAAAAAAAGCATCTAGATCATACTTTGTGATTACTAATGTTTAGAAATCAGAATATACATCTTTTGAGTTGATGAACTCAATTCAAATTTCCGCATTAGGAAACAGACCAAAACCTCAGTCATTCAAGTATAAGAAAGCCAGGATTAGAGAGGTTCCTGTATGGAGATCTATCAAACCTATCCCCATCCACATGCACACACACAGCTCATGTATTGCAGACCTGCATGCTAGTGCTAACAAGTTTTGTAGCCGAGCCACATTCCATTTAAAAGAAGTACTTTTATAGATCCCCACTCAGTGTCCCCTCTTTGGAATTTAGTTTTCAATTAAATCTAAGTACTTTGAAACTCCTTGGCTTTTTTTAAAAGGAGAAAACTTGCCTCAAAGGCTACGAGTCGTTTTTACATGACTTACATGAAATGGCACATTTGGGACTTCTATCATGGTGCTCTGAAACACAATATGCTGTACTTTAAGGCCTTGGGTGGGGAAAGTAGGGATTGAGAGCCAAGATAATGTACTCAGGGAACTTGGCAGTATACAAAGATGTAGTAAAAGCGAAGCAGATGTAGGGGATGCAGGGTAATACTGGACACAGGGTCTTGTGGTTTAAACTCGATGCCATTTTCAAACAAAATTTGCCATCAGCTTTAAAGGGCCCAGGACGTGAGGAGACCTCTTATATTGGGTATAACGTGCCAGGGAAGAATAAGAGGAAGAAGAAAAGCACAATATCCAGCACACATTGCTTACAAAAGCTTATATATCACTTCAGTTATTAATTACGTTGGGTACTTAAACAGAAAAGACACTTGGATCATTGCCTTAATTCTGATAATACTCTGGTTATTGTATTCTTACGTATTTATGTCTCATTTCAAGAGTACAAAACTGTAATAATAATAAAGAAATCACTTCAAAGGCTTGCAAACATTGCTAACTTGGACTCACATGAGAGCACAACCATTTTTCCAGTCCCTTATTAAAAATATTTTTGAAACAAAGGAAAGAAAATCCCTTAAGAAAACGCATTGTTCAACAACCAGAAAATGAAAAATCTCTCTGGCATTACAAAGCCAGCATCTTCACTTGATGAAACTCCACTTGCGCTCTCTGTTCTTCGGAACGAACCGATGCAGCAAACCACGCTGGGTCGAGACCACAAATATCACACAGACTTCCATTCACTCTCAACTTCTTGAGCTTTTGAGCTTTTTCCCCCCCCCCCGGGCGGGTCTAAAGCAAAGTTCTCCTTTATTTGCAAAACCGCACAGGTAGCGTGTCTCCCCCCCTCTCCCTGGAAATGCTCCCTGCTCTTAGAAAGTTCTGGAATTAAATATTTGTCACAGCTGTTCCGCAGACACAGTATGTCTGCTGTCTACCCCGGAGTGAAAACAAATCGCAGCCAGTTTGCTGGTCACACGTTCCAACTGGGATTTTGCCATCTGTCATTGTGTTTGCAGAGCTATTTAGATTTCCAGTTCATACCAAACAAATTCCACCTCCAGCACCAGGAGGACTTCAAAAGGCGGCCGGAGAGATCATGTAGATGGGGAAACGTGCCCGAGAGTCGGGGGGCCTGCATCTGTTCCCAGCTTTAAATATTGTTCGGCATCATCGCACTAAAGGCTCCTAGAGCGGGGTCGGATCCACGTTCCCAGATACAACAGCGCAGGAAGGGGAAAAACGCCCGCGCCCCATCGCTTCCCGGGCGATTAGCAGTCTACTTTCTGTTTGGGTACGTTAAACTGTGTCAGGCAGATCCCAGCTCTACATGCGGTAGAAAATTCTAATAAAAACCTACTGATCTTAAATACCATTAGTTAAAGGTATTTTTAGTTAATTACGCCTGAAAACGGAGACTCTCAAAACATTTTACAGACATCCAAATTCTCTAAGGGTTTTAGTGCGAAAGAGATTAAAAAGTGGGTTTTTTTCCTCTTTCCTAGGGCTCTCTCAAAAGTACTTAATTTTCCAGACTGCCTATGGACCCTGGGCGGAGAATTTTGCCTTTTTTGACAAAAAAAGCATAGAGAGGCTGATTTGACGCCTATTGAATCTCACCAGCCCTCGCTGAAGAGGGATCTTCAGCCCTTGGGTGTTCCTCCTCCTCCCCCAAAAGCGAAGCTTGTGCGAAGCTGCCAACTCTCATTCTTTTGGAATGAGACACTCTCATTTATTGTCTCAATTTCAATCTGCCCGAGGCCGAAATAAAGTCAGTCACCATTGATTTCAGGCAGATATTTAGAAACACGTTCGGATTCTAAGTCAATTAGATGATTGTAAATTGGCAACTCAGTAAATTTCCTGCTGGGGGTTAGGCTGTTGCACCAAACCCTTTACCCAAACTTTCACAGTTTTTGATAAAACAGCGTGTCAGAGGGGTGGCACTGAGTGGTAAGCAGAATAAGGGATGCTCCCTGCCCTTTAGAGCAAACTCTCCAAAACAGCCCACCAGCTAATGGGACTGCTTCCTATGACCTAAAAAATGTAAAATGTTCCTAATTATATTTTGGACCTACTTCCCCTGCAGAGAGCTTGGCCTTGAAACTCGTCAGGAAGCCAAAAGCAGAACAAAATAATAAATTCGGATACACCAGAGACAGAACTTCTGACCGTTTAAACACTTTGATGTGTACACAAACAAGTGGCATGCAGATGCTTGGCTCTTTCCCTTTA
>NW_010273973.1:48534-111524 GCF_000690775.1 Eurypyga helias
AGAGCAGATGGGCTTGAAGGAGGATTCCAAAACTGCTGCACATAAGGACAGAGATCCCCAGAGGTGCTAATAATACTAATTTTCCTCCATAAGATGCTGTGCTTCAGCCACAACTACTGCTCCGAGGCTGTTTGATCAATAACTTCACATCTGAGAAACATATAAAATCTAGGATGCCAAGTAGCTTCTGCTCGGGCAACTGGCTCCTATTCCAACTGCACCACAAATGAATGGCCTGGTACAGCAGGACTGAAGAGATCTGTGTTGTAAGACAAAGTACGCTTTGAGATAGCATCACCTTAGCAAACACGGGGTCAAAAACGCTAAGAAAACAAAAAAAAGGAGCACAAGCATTTGAAGAAGCAGTCCCAAACCACCACACTCCGCACCTTCATGTCCATTAGGAAGTGTGGAAAGGGTTTGCAGGCAGTGGTGCCCAGCTCTGTACACAAATGGTAAAGGCCGTTTCTGTGGTGTTTTGCTAAGCAGGAGGGGCTAGCCGATGATTATAAAGCACCTTCAGCAGCTGCAGGCAATGGCACACTTGTGCTGTAAGTGGAGAAACAAAAGCAGTTTAACAAACAGGCAGATTTACCTTTCTCTCAGCAATTTATGGCAGTATCACATCTATTCTCGCCCCCGTCAGAAGGCAGTTTGCAAGGCAGCGCCTCTCCAGCCCCTCACCAAAACCGGTGAGGAAAGATGGCAGGGGCAGTCCAGGTTTGACAGCCAGCTGACAGCCCACTGCTTTCTAGGACACTCGCCGACATCAGGTGCACCAAAATGACTAGGGGGGTGGAACGAGATGGTCTTCAAGGCCCCTTCCAACCCAAACCGTTCTGTGATTCTGTGTACTTCACACAAATCACACGCAAAAGCAAGGCAATAAAAAAGATATTTCATATGTTATTCAAGTACTACAAGTATTTTTTCTTTGCTGTTTTAATCATGTTTACTCCAGTAATGCCTAAACAGCCCACCACGCATAGACTCGTTTGATTATTTTGAGGCATAGCTAGTCCCTGCTTATTTTCTAAGCAGATGCTGCTCATGAATTCCCTGTTCACATTTGATCATTTCTTCAAATAACAGTTATAACTGAGAAAAGAATTGAGAAAACATTCTGTGACAGATCTTCCTGTTCTGGATTAACTGAAAAGCATAATCTGATACTCAAGTTGTGCTATCGAGGAGTAATTTGACACATAACTTGCATCTAAGTGTTTTATTTCCTGCCTGGATGAGTGAGCAAACACTTCTAAGTGGACATAATCACATCTGAATGCAGCCCACTGCTGTGCAAAGGCCATCAGGCACAAGCTGCATTGTTCTGGCCGGTGGCACTGATGATTCTCACCCAAGGATGCACTTAAAACGCAATACCCCTAAACAAACGCAAGTCAATCTTCCACCAACATTCATGTCTGTTCATTTTGAAAGTATTAGGACACAGGGAAAGTGGTCAACAGGCTGCTCGGAGCTCACCAGGGGAGCACCAGATGAGTTATGTGTCAGACACAGATACCGTCTGTATCCTTTTGGTATTCATTCAAACAAAACTGCACCGATGACAGTAGCAGAGAAGATCTGATTTCAACAGATGACAAACCCATTCCAAAGGGGTTGATACTGTGATTAAAATAGCTTTTTTAAAATAAAAACAAAAACCACCACAAAACTTAGCTTAAGATTTATGTTCTATCTTACCCCGAGCTTTTTCCTTTAGTGCATTAATCAAGCGAAAAGCAGGGCACGAATCATTGTTTGCATGAGCAGAGTCAAATATATTTTAGTAGCTTTTGTTGAAAGCAAAAGAAAAAACATTTTGCAGGAACTGAAGCTAAAACATTATAATACATGCAAAAAACCAATCTAACAAAAAGACCCCCAATTAGATTCCTTTACCCCTAGCATATGGTATAGAGGTATATGCTATGTACTAATGTCTTTTCGGTGCTATTTTAAGACCCTATGAGGCTGCAATCTGAGAGGAGTGGTGACAGATACACAGGCACAACTGGGTTACATTCATCATGTATGCGACTCCATAACTCCCAGCAGAAAGGAACTTCACAGAAAGGATCAGAAACTTCCCTCTTCAGCCCCAAAGTCTGTATTCCTAACATTTTGTGGAAAATAACAGGACAGAGAACTTCACAGTGAAAAAGTGTGACCAGTCCGTTGGCACTTCATGAACTGGGATGTGACAGAAGGGTGAAAAATGATGCCACGAGATGGCTCTTTATCTTTTTACAGACGACTTTTCTGTAATCAGTTTATGTATTCAGGTTTAAATATTCAACTTTTTCATGCATTAATGTATCTGCTTTGGTCTAAACTTAGTTTAAACTTTAATCAGCAGAGAGAACATATTGAACACTCAGCATCAGTGTTCCTGCTAACTGTTCAGAGCTTACACCACTTTGACAGTACAGAAATATAAATATCTGAGGGATTTATATTCCATTTACTCAAAAGTAAATAGGTCATTTTAGAGAAGCAGCTTCAAAGCCGTGTAAAAACCTGCAAAGAAATCAGAGTTCCTCTGAAAACGACGGCAACATTCCCAGTGTTTTCAGTGGGGACAGGATTTCAGAGTGATTTCAGCAGATGAGCTCAGAGGCTGAGCTATATATTCTGTTGGCTAATAACCTGCTGGACAGACCTAATTTTGTTATGGCAAATTTATTTTTGATGGAGGGAAGGAGAGGTCAGGTTCTCAGCAACGGCAAGGGGAGGACTGCAAGGAGTAATGGCCTTGCTGGTCTTTTCTTTATGATGGATACGCAGCAGTGGGTTTCACCTCTTTCTGTATTATTCCTTCTCCCGATTACCTTGGAAAGCAAGAACTTTCCCTGATCCCTTGTTACTTTTTTCAACAGGGGAAGTCGTACTCCATCGCAGGTCTCCATCTCCCTGGTCAGGAACACACTAGAAAGCAAAATAAATAGATCCTTAACATCCTTAAACGTTTGGGTTTAAATACCTTTAGAGCTCGGAGCACTGGAACGTCGTCCAGCGCACAGGAGCTTACAGCAGAGGAGAAGGAGAATGTCTGCAGCTTGGGATGATCAAGTAACGGAGGGAGTGGCAGAGGGCAGCCTCATTCTTCCAAGGCCCTTACAGGCTACCGAAACGCTACCAGCTACCTGACCGCGGTGATGGATGGGGAAGGAAATACCAACCTTTCCCCATGGCTTCCCAAAGTCTGGAAGCACTCACTGTTTAGGAAACAGGTTCTGCCCCTCCCGGAGCAGCAGCTGCGCTCCAACACATACCGATGGGATTTGATAGTCCATAGGCAAGGTTACGGAGGGGAAAATAGGGAAGGATTGCATGCTGCCAGGTACTGAGCACCACTTCTCCCCTACGGGTTTGACATGAGACGAGCATAGCAGCGCAGCAGGACTGTGTTTAAAATATTAATAACATTCATGGATATGTTTGCATAAGATTTCATATACAATAAGAATTCATAAATCCCATTTGCTTCTATTAAATAACTTGATAATTATTCTTCCTGATACAAGCTTGAGACACACTCCCCAGGGAACAGCTACTGTCAGCCAGGATGTCCCTATGCCGCAGACATGAGTCTTTTTCAGATTTGCAAGCAAATATTAATAAAAATACTGTCTGTGAGAGTTCAGAAGAACGGAATTGCTCTTTTATTTGTAACTGCCAACCCTACTTTATCTGTTACTTATGCCAGCGAGTCACTTTCTGGGCATCCGTTTTATAAAAACATTGCAACTTTAATTGCAAAATAATCTTTCAGAAGGCAGGGTTCTTAAAACTGCAGAGTTCTCTCTCTCACTTCAGCTCCTTAGAGCTTTCTGGAACAATTTGCACAGCAGTCAAAGCATGGAGAAATTTATAAATACCAACACAGATGCCAACATGTTGGGAGAAATGTAGTTATAACATTTGAAAGCTGGGAAGAAATTAATGTTGATCCTGATTGGAACAGTCACTGTATTTGCAGTGTCTAGTAATTAAAAAAACAACCCAACAACATAAATTTGGTTTGCAGAAAATACTCCGTGTCCCACACTCCTTTTCTTGGCCTCAGCATGCCAGTGTTACAGGAAGAGAGGAACGGTTTATTTAAAACAGTTCCAGGATTTAAGGCTGAGCTGACAGAACTCATTTTTCCACGCACACATCGCAGGCTCCGATGTCGGCATCCTCTCCCAGTCAGCCATCCTGGAAGTCAGGCCTGCGCTCAGGCTAGGCAGCACTCCGGCGAGTCCTGGTGCCGCTGCCCAAATGACCACAAGCTGGAGGAAAGCAGATCCTCTCCCCAAGACTAAACCGTGCGGCTGCCTCGACTCTTGGAGACCGTCAACACGACAGGCAGTCCCGGAGGCTATGGAAGCTCCCTGGCAGGCACACAAAAGCCTGCCTGTGTACGCAGGTCGAAGGCAGGGGAAATTTGCTGTACAGCAACTCACCCAAAGGATTTCAATTACTTCAGAGCTATTACTTAATTAATTTTCTAACAGAGCCCTTCGTGGTGGGGAAAGCGATTAATTGATGAAGGGATGAAGGTGCGGGATTCACTTTCAGAGCCCAAGGCAAACTTCCGCTGAGTCCCTTCGAAGGCACAGCACAACGCAGCACCAGGCAGAACAAGTTTCTGTCCCAAAATAAGTGTAGCTATATCTGCTCAGCACTTTTCTCAGTTTAAGTTTTATTTCAGCATTTCTAAGCTAGAGAACCATTCATCTGGCTTATACCTTAAAGAACGCGTGCGTAGATTCCTGCAGTCGCCCATCTGGGAAAAGAAATGAGAATCTTGACCTCCAGTTTCCTCCCCAGATACATAAAGTGCTCCCCACTGTCAGCGCTCTGACATCTCTACTCCTACTTGAGTCAGCGGGAGCTTCACCCTTGGTCCTGCTGCCCCAAAAACCTCTCCTACCGACAGCAACGCTATTCTGCAAGTAATGGGACAACATATGCTGGGTAAAGCTGGCCAGATCATGCCTCCCACACACATCAAAACCCAAAGTGGAACAATAGTTTGCCTTTTCTCATTAATTCAGTCCTTATTGTCTGCTACGAGCAGGGGAAGCGGAGGACAGTGCAGCCAGAGGAGCGTCAGAACACATGAGGACTGCCCGGACTACAAGCCTGCGGGACTGCGTTTTGCTGAGTGGGTTGCAAAGGTGAAAACTTTGGTTTGCTTCTAATTACTTATTATCCATCCAATTGAAGTCCCCGGGTTAAACAGGAAAAAAAAAAAGATGCCAAACACAGAAATTTGGGAGTTGTTTTTTCCTTTCTCCATTTCGTCTTTGCTGTCAGCACGGTCCCTCTACAACCTTGGACATGGCTTTCGCGACACGCGCTAAGGGGCGATTTCGATTTATCGGATTAACCCAAAAAAACATCAAAACCTCCCTGCTTTGAAGAACGGTTTCATGTATTTGGGAAAACCTGAAAGCTTAGGTGTAAATACTTTGAAACCATTCTGACGAACTGATTTAGATAACCCATCATCCTGCAAAGCAGGCTGAGACACAGTAGCTATTTTCTCTCTCGTGCCTGTGAGAACTGTTAAGAAAGTTAAATTAAAAAACAGCTGATAAACAGCTTAAATTGGATTTGCAATCTTAGCTCAGACCTTTGCAACCTCACAAACGTAAATGGCCTTTCTAGTCTGCCCTGAGCTTGGGGCACCTCTGTGGGGACGGGCACCGGCTGATCCTGCAGCATCATGGGGCAGGGACCCACAGCCCCGCGCTGGGCTGAGCCCGGCCCTGGGCCCCGGACAGGGGTTGGGGGGAGGCTGCTCCGGGCCATACTAGTGCCAGTGACAGCATTATATCCCTTTAAAGGATGAGGCCTTGAGCTGGCATACTTGTCAACCAGTTATCACACTGGCAGGAGAAGACAGATCTGAGGATGGATCCACATGCCTAATGCCATGGTCTCTCTAACAATGCTTCTTAACGAGAACCATTATAAAAATTAAATTTCAATTTCCATAATTACCGCCAGTCATCGTGTACAAGTGACTCTGTTCAGTTTTAGTCGCCATTACACGCGACCGAGGAGTTTGTTCAGCGGTGCAGTTTGTCCAAAACCGCAAACATCTACAGACTTTGCTAAATCCAACAAGCAGCTAGAACAGTGCATACAAAATAAACCCAAATATTCCTGATAAATGGGTTCCAAAAGCCATTCATAAAGATTACGACTTACACATTTTCATCAATACATAAACTGCTGTGTTTAAATTTAAAAAGCATGTGAAGTAATGGACTCTATATCTTACTTTGAAGACGTGTCAAAACAGAAATGAACTTCAGTATGCAATAGCAAGGGTTTACTATATTGATTTTGGAATCCAGTCTATATATACTTTTCTACAAACGTCACATATTTCACAAAGGAACTGCTTTATGCTATTTACACTGCATTAGAGGCAGAAAAATAGGTTTGGACAAAATGTGCCAAAGCTCAAACAACTTTAAGGTCTGAAAAAAGTTGGGTTAATTTTTACCTCACACGCTTCTTGCCTGTCTCTGGCTGCAGGTACCGACCCAGCACAGCAAAATAGTGTGAAGGTCTGCGTCCCCTTCACGTTCAATGGCCAGAAGCAAGAAGAAGTGAGCACATCACAGAGTTCAGACTCCATCCTGAGCCTGAGCTTCAGAGAGTATTTGGGTCTAGATCCACTTTTGGGTGAAAGCTCTGAAAGGATCATGAGAAAACACCTCTTACAAAATCCTTCTGGCTGCCCTGAGAAGTTCAGTGACTTTGTAAGGGCTGCCAAAATTCTGTGGTCTTATCCACGTCACAGAAGTCAGCAGAAACGATCTGTTGGATGAAATGTATCTGTACGATCACCCACTACTTCCCTTTAAAGAGCATCTGCTCTGGTGAGACCCCACCTGGAGTGCTGCGTCCAGCTGTGGAACCCTCAACATCAGAAGGATATTGACCCCTTGGAGCGAGTCCAGAGGAGGCCGCGGAGATGCTCCGAGGGCTGGAGCCCCTCTGCCATGGGGACAGGCTGGGAGAGTTGGGGGGTTCAGCCGGTGAAAGGGAAGGCTCCGAGGAGACCTTATAGCACCTTCCAGTGCCTGAAGCTGGCGGCGACTTTTTACAAGGGTCTGTAGTGACAGGACAAGGGGGAACGGGTTTAAATTGAAAGTGGGGAGGTTTAGATGGGACATCAGGAAGGAATTCTTCCCAGAGCGGGTGGGGAGGCACTGGGACAGGTTGCCCAGAGAAGCTGTGGATGCCCCATGCCTGTGAGGGTCCAAGGCCAGGCTGGATGAGGCTTGGAGCAACCTGGGCTATGGAAGGTGTCCCTGCCCATGGCAGGGGGGTTGGAACTAGTTGGTCTTTAAGGTCCCTTCTGACCCAAACCATTCTGTGATTCTGTGATCATCGCATCACCAAGGCACAGAACATCATCTAGCTGCCAAATATTCAAAGGGATACACTCAGACTCTAAAAGGAAACAGAAAATGTCCCCAGCTTCATTTTTTAAATGGCATTTTTTGAGAAAACTCTTTTAAGTTCAGCTTTTCCTCAGAAACATCTCTGGTTGTCAGAGGGCGAAGGTGCATCTGCACACCAGATTGTCAACTCTTTACTGCCCGACTGCCCCGGACTCAGAAGATGGTTTAACGTGTTCGCACCCGCACGTGTCCCTGCCCAGCGCAGCGGGGGCAATCCAGACCGGGACAAGACCTCCAGCAGCCAGTCCAGTTGAACGGTGATTAATTAATGCGCATCTACTGGCTATGGGGAGACATTACAGGGAAAGTACGGTTTGTGGATTGGGTCAACCCAGCCGGCAAAATTTTTTAGCTGAGATCGTGTTATCCTCTAAATAAAGTTTTCATCTCAATAGTTTAAAACCACGGCACCATATGCTAAATGACACGAATAGCTTGTTCATCTTTATAATTAACCTTAACTCTCGAATTGTCTGGCTGCTCAGTTGTCTCTGGCTGCCGTACTCCAGCCTCGTGTGATTAGCACTGTGCAAACCTATTTTGAAATTTCACCTTCACCAAGGGCATCCACATCCACGCTTAAGTAGAGAAAAGGCCCCTAGTACTGAGACCACTTGTTTCCCCTCCTCACTCTGAATTTTCTCTTCCACTGACACCCTCGGGTCCATCTCCATAATCCATTTCAATGGCTCTTCTCCTAAGCTATTTTTAATCTCAAAGAGCTCCATCCGTCTGTTGTGTCACAGGGTGTCTATTGCTCCTTTGAAATAAGGACTGAAATAAGGCAGCACTTCCCCTCTTATCTACATAGTTGTTGGTATTTTCACAGACATTTGGGGGTATTAATTAATTATTTATGGCCTTTTTCTTCCTTCCTTTTACTCCAGTGAAGCCACACACAAATACCTAATTTATGCCATTTTCCCTCTTTCATCTTCATGGTTCCTCGAAGCTAATCCTGCTGGTGGGAAAGCCTTAGTTTTCCAACTGCCCACGGCTCTGCCTTCGGCTCCTTCATCGATCAGCCCCAAATCTCCCAAAACACACTGGTATTGCTCCTGGGTTTAGCTGCTGAGCAACAGGGCTGTCCTCAGGACGAGGCCGTGCCGTGCCCACCGCACGCATCCCTCCCACTCCTCAAAACCACGGTCTGAACGAAGCAAGCACAGGAAACATGTTGGCCTTACTATTTCCTCCTTTCTCTCCAGTCCTCTTAAAGATTTTGCGAAGCCTTTTCACTGAAAACCTTTGCCTTCGAGACAATATCTTCCATTTCATCGTTTACTTGGAAATAAACTGCATTTCAGATTTTCTTCATCTCTCCCACCCAGGTCCCCATCCCCTATCACTGAACTTTCTTTTCAGTCACAAATACAAGAAGAAAAAGAGGTAAAGTGATGTAAAACCAAACATTTTGAATATTTTCCCCTTAAAATATCCAAAAATAAGAGCGATCTCCCCATTCAGCAACAACAGAAGGAAAACCAATTGAAAATGTTCAAGAATTGTCACAATTTCCTCATTTTTAACCATCCCTAGAAAATAAACGGGAGCTATTCAACCATGAGTACATTTCACTGAAGTGACACTTAACAATCCAAAAATATGGCATTTAGTTTTGCATTTCTCTGAGCAGTAGATAATTTCATGGGTGGATGCTGCAGCAGCTGCACTGGTCCACAAAAATTCATTGTTTGAGAGGAAAAAGGGGGTTAACTGTGCTGGATTCACGAGTTTTCTTCTAGTTTTTGAAAATCAGACTTTCACATTAAAAAGATTATGAAAATTAATTTTCACAGACAAATTATATCAATACCCAAAAGATATTTTCTCTTTGACACTGAAGATGGATTATATTGACAGAAAACCGGAATCTGTCGCCTAACAAGGCTCTGAAATTGCTCAGTGAACGCTGGACACTGGTAATTTCTGCTGACTCTGCATTTAAAGGTCAAGGACCAAGTTTAATCAGACTACTTTTCACTAGAATGACTGGATCCAAGTTCAACTGCTGTTCTGCCAGGGGCACAAATCATTTCACCTGTTCCATAGTACGTTTTACATAATATTAATTCCTCCTCTTTTGTTTCAGAGACTTTTGAGGGCAAAGAAGGGGAAGACAGGCAGAACCTCAAAGCAGGCACAGCGTCTTGCTGGCACAGCAAAGGATGGATTTGTGGGCTGACGATACAGCAGGGCAGTTAACATGTGCTCTGCAGGGGAAAGTGCGTATTTTTCCCCAAATCAGCATGCGACATATCCCAGTTGGCCAACAAACCTGAAAAGGCTCTTATCACATAGTCATCGGGGCTAATCAGTGCTGGCAAACACAGGAGCCACGTTTCCCTGACCTTCCCAGGATGGGACTGGAGTCCAAGCGTTCGTGTGAGGATTTTAACCATGTATTAAAAAACTAATAAATACTGACATGGTGTGAGAGGGTGGAGGAAGGAATGGGGTCACGGTGACGCACTCAAGAAATACCCAATTGTTTATCTGAGCTGCTCCAACAAGGGAAATGAGGAAATCCCAGGGTAGAGTAGCCAACATACTAGTTCGTGAGGTGGTTACCAACTCCCTGAAGGACTAAACTCCTACTGCCCATTCCAAATAACGTACACTGGGAAACAAGCGTTCACTGCACGTTCCTAAGAATGCAGCCAGATGCACCTTTCTGCTTTTCTGATCCCATCTGAACCATATTTTGGGTTTTTTCTAGCATCACTTCCTCGTGCAAAGGTCTCACCAGCAGTTTGAAGGCAAAAAGTACAAAGCCAAATCAAAAAGGTTATTTTAATTTTACGGGTTTATGATCGAGGGCTTCATTTATGGTGTTTGTATGGCTAAAATGTACAAATGGGCCATGCTTTCTTACGGTTCTTGAATACAGAAGTGAGATGGAAAGGGCAGCTGTGTTGGGCGCGTTTGCAGTCTGCCAAAGAACAGCTCTACACCATCTTCATTGGCCTGAGTAATGTGGTTCATCTCAAGGCCTTTTACAGAAAATAAAGTTGCATCTGTAAGTTAAAAAAAAACCCTAAGGAAAGTAGTAAATATTTTTCTTACCAGATTATTAAATTGTATCTAGTATAAATAACAATCTCAGTGTCACAAAGCAGCAAGGTAACAAGGTTAAACAGAATCTGTAGACTGCAACTTTATTGTGTGCTAAAAATAATCCCCTTTGACTTTGGAAAACATACTACCTTCTAATAGCATGAGAGATCAGCCACAAAGTTTTATTTTAACCTTGATCCCTTAGACACAATTTATTTACTTAGAAAATGTTAAATATTTGAAGTCATAAAATGTGTTCTTGACCTAATAGATCCTTAAAAGGGCCGGGAGTGACAGGACAAGAGGTAACGGGTTTAAATTGAAATTGGGAAGGTTTAGATTGGACATCAGGAAGGAATTCTTCCCGCAGAGGGTGGGGAGCACTGGGACAGGTTGCCCAGAGAAGCTGTGGATGCCCCATCCCTGGGAGTGTCCAAGGCCAGGCTGGATGAGGCTTGGAGCACCCTGGGCTATGGAAGGTGTCCCTACCCATGTCAGGGGGTGGGACTGGGTGGGCTTTAAGGTCCCTTCCAACCCAAACCATTCCATGATTCTATAATAAAGTGTCGCCCTTTTCTGACCGACACATGTATCCCAGTTTACAGGTCAAGTTCAAAGAGAGTCTAAACAACTTCCTGGTTTCTCTGCACATTAAGGCAGTTCCCAGCCCTGCTCTTTTTTGCTCTATTACACAGTTCCAACTGCATCGGAAGCGTTAAATTTCCAGTCATGCATGATGGCTAGGATCTAAATGTTACATAGTGTGGAAACATCTATCTATTTTTTTGCCTTATTGTTTAAATACTTTGCTGAACAACGCATTCAATTTCCAGTAGAAAATGGCAGGAATATGCCTTATTTTTGAGTAAGAGTATATATTTATGCTATATTTAAGCAAAGATGGCTGCATGAAGATTATTTCCTGGAAATCAATATTCCACCGGGGAGGGCTGATGGTTTCGGATACATGACAGAATCATTGACTCCAGCTGCATCCGACACAGAAAATTGTCTACATGGAGGCTGCCGGGGCTAAAAATAAAAGTATAGGCATATGGATTTTTACATGCATTATGCAGTTCACAATTGCAGTACATCGCAGGAGACACTACCAGAAAATTAATGCTCTATATATTACTCAAATGACCCAAAATCTATTCTGTGGATATTATTTCTCAATTGCATTTCCGTAAAATATTGGGAATGTTTGTCAATATTATTTACATAGGCTGAGAGCTTAAATTAGAGCAGTAGGTGTAAGCAGATTGTCAGGTTACTCTCCTCCGTACCACTTGCATCACGCGCTGGAAGAGAGTGGATGAGGCAGTGACTGGGTCCCAGAGTCAGGAATAAGATGGAAAGGCCCAAGGCCAACTCTAAATTACACACTAATTTTTTTTTTTTTTTTTTTAATTACAAATGTTTCTGTATTGGGAAAGTGGGACGCAGCATGTGTAATTAACTCGTTTGGGCAAGTTACAGGTCTTTGCTAAGAAACTCCACCTCCTTTATCTGATGCGTACACACCCTTGTGCGCCTTCAACGCTGCATGGGATGCGTGGGATCTCTCTTACGGCAGATTCCCAATTTTACATAATGTAAACAAACCAGCTACGTTCAGCAACGCTTTGGCTCCCCTCTGCAAATTGCTTTACGACCCAGGAGTGCAAGAAAAAGATCAAGCCGTGGCCTATGAGGCAGAGAAAGAGAAATTAAATCACTTTCAAGAGAGAAGGTCTCTGGGGTGAGGGCAACACCTAAGCAGAGCAAATTCCAAGAAAGAGGTTTTATGCTGCTTAAAGGTAACAACAAACTCAACTGGCTGAAGGCAAAACTCTCCGGCGTCGTACCTGGGAAGCCAGCCGAAGCCACAAGTGGTTTGGTACGAGTGGAAATAACATTTGTCCCTCGCTCTCCAACTGAGCAGGAAATTACCTGGGATATCACTCGGGAATTTGAAAGTTTTTAAGTCGCTTTAAAACTGTAATTCGGCATTCTGAATATCCACAGCCAGCAAGGACCCTCCATGGCTTCTCTCCGTTTGCACAGGAATCGCGATTTGCAAAGGCAGAACTCCAGGACCCCCGGGCACGAAGCTAATTTAATACATCCCCAGCCACTCGGCAGCTCCAACCAGAAGTAAGGAGAGGACAGCAGAAGTAATAACGAAATTCCAGGGAGGATCTGTGCTGCTGAAGGGCTGAAAATGAGGGCCTTTGCAGGGATACTCCCTATGCAAAGCCAGGCTCGTTTTAATTAGTCAGGTGTTAAGGCACCCGAGTAGGAAATGCAGTCACGTCTCTTGACTACACTCAAAAGCAAACCTGAGGGGTTTTTCTGTCCTCCCCCCCCTCCTTCCCAGCCTAATGAGTTAAAACCAGGTGAAGTGGCTCCTTCCTTATTAATCCAGCAACAGCAGATGGTTTGGCACCTGGCTGGAGCCGGGTTTGGTGACCTTTTGAGTGACAGCAGGGTGAGCTGCTTAAAAGAGAGTCCTTAGGGGGATGCAGTGGGACACAAAGGGTTTTATACAGCAGTTGGAGAGGGTTTGGTGGGAAAGACATGTCGTTTCTTGCAAACGGGAGCTGACTTGCTCGGCTACATCTCTCAAAGCCAGGGGGTGTGTGCTCGTGCTGCTTTATCTTATCTTTACAGAAACATTAATCTTAACTATGTGGAATCTATAAATGACAAATGGATGAGGAAACATCCGTGGCTGATTACTATTCATTTATCGCACAGGACTGATCGCCCTGGTACTGCTTCCATGTTTTTATGCCACCGCTTTGGCACTCTAACATTTGTCTTTGGCACTTCAGATATTTCTGACTGCTTTCTCAGCCTCCAGTGCTGGAAGAATTTTACCTAAAGAGTAGATAGAAATGCTTTTTTTTTTTTCTTTCTTTCTTTTTTTAACTTTCCATAGTCTTGGCAGCAAACTGTGTCATGATGATGTTGGCAACAACATATTTGTGGCAGAAGGAAGAAAGAGAATCATAAAATATAGGAAAGAAAAAGTTGACATTTTAATGAAATACTTTGTAACTTCTTGGAAAAAGTTATTCACATGCATTCAGCTTAGAGCTGTGTGTACAGGTAGGAGGAGCAGAACACTTTCTCCTGAAGGCCTTAATAAAAACTGCTTTTTAGCAAAAAATAGGGTCTAGCAACCGTTTTCAAAATTCATTGCTGGAGTGAAATTTAGGTTTGGGATATTCTGGGCTTTTCCGAGCGCACACGGAGATTGCTGGCATGTGCCTGAGTTTTTGGGAGTGCAGCGTGACTTGTTCACGAGAAGAGCGAGCAGAATGACGGAGCATCCAACGTTCCTTTCAACTGGCTACCAAAGCCGGCACGCACTTCTCACGCAGCTACAGATAAATGAATTAGTTTATCTCAAATACTCCTCTGCCAGATACAGGGCCCAGTATTCCCAGGTCCTACACAGGTTTTGTCTGCCGTTGAACAAGGAATGGTGGGTGCAGCTCTAGATACCCTCAAGCCCAAGTCAGCAAGCCGGGATCCCAACACAGCTACAGCCGCGGAGGCCGCAGCAAAGGTCTCTCCGGGTGCTACCCAGCAGCAGTTAGTTTATCTCAAATACTCCTCTGCCAGATACAGGGCCCAGTATTCCCAGGTCCTACACAGGTTTTGTCTGCCGTTGAACAAGGAATGGTGGGTGCAGCTCTAGATACCCTCAAGCCCAAGTCAGCAAGCCGGGATCCCAACACAGCTACAGCCGCGGAGGCCGCAGCAAAGGTCTCTCCGGGTGCTACCCAGCAGCAGGAAATAAAGAAATGAAAGGCACTCTTCTTGCTGCACGCTGCCATTGCACCTAACCCCTGTAATTACACATCTCATTTTAATATGACATAAATCTGAGGAAAAGCCTCTTAGCGCAAAGCACAATAACGCCGTACCGCTGGCATCGGCTGCACAACAGCAAGGATAACAGATCTGCCACACCTAGGTGTTCTTCCCAGAATGAGAAAGGAGAGAGGGAAAAACACAGCCAGCCACGAATTTATCAAGGTCAAAGAAGAGATGGTTGAGGACTGTAGGAGCTTTGTTCCCGTCTTTTTTTTCCCTCAAATCTGGGCTGACAATAACAACATAAGGAAAAATAAAGGGAAAATACTGATCACCCAACTGTCAGTTACGCTGGACAGTCATCCATTAATGTTTCTCCACAAAAATCTGTGCAAAGCAGGAGGTTAGGACAGGACTCTCAGACCTGCCGGCAGGATGAAGAGATATCCAGACCCAAATAAACCTGTCTGGTTCTGTGCCTCCTGATTCACCTTTTCACAATGTACTCTTGAACTACAGGTAAATCTTAGGAAAACCATGCTTCCAGCTGGTCTCAGCTGCAGCTGTAGGAAGGACAGGGGGTGCATTCCGGGATGGGTTCGAATACTTTGATTTAATTCAATACCAAACACACTCCCCAGCATTTAACCAGACACCGTGATGAAAAAACACCTTTTTAGGAAGAGCAGAGACCGACTCTCATATCATGAAACAAACAGTAATTTCAAATGACAGAGTCCTTTCATGAGCAGAACAGCAGGCACTACTGCAAAACTTCTGTAGAAATACAGTGCTTTATCGCAGCTGAATTTTCCCTTCCCAACTGCTCAAGAATTAGCCTTCAGCCTTGACGGTGAAGTATCCTCCCCTTGCACTAGCACTCACATTTGTGTAACACAGACCGGGGAGCTGATCCATGTTAAATGCACCAAAAAAAAAAAAAAAAAGAGAAACACCAATAAAAGGCAAGTTTTCAGCACCATCAGCTGTCTGGACCATCCCAATGCCAGTGCCTGAGCAGCTCTTGGGCAGGCACCGGAGCCTCAAACCACGGCAGCTCCCACCACCACGTAACACCGCTCTCATTATTTTTAATTAGCTTTAGTTTCAGCTCTGAGAGAGAAATTGTCATCTTGGCTGTGTCACACAATAGCCAGGTTTGCTGGGTCTCCCTGCCACTGTAGCGGGTTAATTAGCCGTGACTCACCCGGCCAGCCCCGGGTGCTCTGGCTCCTGCCACCCACTCAGGGGGGAGAAAAAGATGCTGTCACTTAGGGTGTTATTTTTAAGACTCACTTCTTCTGGTTAATTAAGCAATGCGCTACAAAAGATCTGATTCTGTAGAAAGTCGCTTGCCCTTCTCACACAAGGTCCAAATTTAAAATCCTCCAGCGATTGCCCCTCATCGCGTGTTTGCTCGGAGGTGAGTAGGGAAGGTGCCCAGCCCCACTGAGGGTACCACGACACCTGTAACTACACACGGACTCTATCACCTTCTGCCACCAGACCCTGATGTACAGGGGGTAGTCATTCCACAAATTAGCATTAAAGAGTTGAAGGAGAATTCCTCCACCATCAGTGCAACTGAACACACCAGACACACATACACTACACGCCACACTCACATACCCCGTACTCCACCAAGCACGGGTATACTTCGGGGATCCTGCTGACGGTGTTCCCGATTTAACTCATAAAACCCGACCAGAAATAGAGCGTAAAAAGTAGAAGATAACTCTGATCAATTATGGGCCCCAAAGAATACAGACTGTTTTGGCAGATCATTGGAAATATTCACAGCTTGGAAAAAAGCCTTGGTAACAAAACAAATTTTCTTTTATTGGCAGCTACTTATAAAGATTTCAGACACTGGACTGGAGAGCAGTGAATTCAAATGCATATTGATAATTAAAATTCTGGGTCACAATCCCTGTGTAATAATGCCAATTTGGAAACGCTTATTTTATTTTTTATGTTATTTATGCTCTGTTTAAGAACTTTGTTATTAATTATCATACAAACTCCAGTTAATAATCAATTCATGCCACAATTATCGTATCAGTTATATTGTCTAATTAAGAACTGGTGAGTGATTGGAATTCCAATATGGTAATGCAGGCAACAGCCTGCAATCCTAAACAAATACAAGTGTGAAGTTACTGAACAGAAGATTATCTAAGCTTTAATATCTACTGGCAAAACTGTTTCACTCTGAATCATTAGCTTCCAGTCCTATTATTACATATAAATGACCAATTTCTGCTAATTCCTAAAGCTAATTCCTTTAAACCATTATTTTGTATACATTGTGTTAAGGCTTTTCACTTGTTTAGATTCGCATAATTACAGCAATTGTCTTCTAAGCTTACTCTACTGAAATCATTCTAAATTGGTATTTGGCCTATTTTTAAAGATTAGTCAACTTCTATAGAGCAACGTATCTGGAACTGGTACTGTCTAGATCTTCATGTAGTACAGCCCAGGTCAAGAAGGCAGTTTGGAAAGGACAGGAAAGGGCCAGAGTGGAATATCTACACGTACAGCACTCAGCAAAAGATACACGGGTACAGCGTAAGCAGCAAAGCCTATCCAGAATAACCTTTCTTTCATGGATGTACTATCCATTAGCGGCGTTAGGTTAACTGTTGGACAGTTAACCTGATGCTCTGAAAGGTGTATTCCAAAGCTAAAAGATTCTATGATTCCACGATCCCTGTTGATTCCCGACTATCACCTCTGACGAAAAGGCAGGATGTGTATCCCTGTTTGGAAATCATTTGTTGCTTTGCCCCTCTCTCCTAACAGGGTACAGGAGAGCTCTGCATACAGAGCGGCCGGTCAAACCAAAGGTGCTGGGTAGCCCTTGCTTTCACAGCTCTGGAATGATCAAACCCAGGATCTCTCCCTGTAACTCAGGTGGGCAGGAGCCTGCGGAGGTCTCTGCCCTGACCTCCTGCCCCGGCAGGCTCAGCTCTGGGCTCTTCAGTGGGAGGCAGTTCCTTCAACGTGTCCCTCCCAAAGAGCAGTTCTAGTGCAGGGCCATCCTTAGCTCCACCGCACAACCTCATCTCACTTTCCTGCCATGGCCTTATCTGCCTTTAATGCTGCTGTTACGCCTTGACCATCCATCAGCCTGACTGCTTCTCTGGCAAGCTTCCTGCCCTGAGGTGTTCGAAAAACTTCACTTGTCCACATTCACTAAATGCTCAAATTCTGTTTGGCTTGACTTTTACATTTAAATTGAGAGCTGACTCTTTTTGCTTTAAAATAAACCCAAGCAAACCCAAACCTAATAGCTCCATTGTATGTTGGTCCATATTTTAATTTTTGTGGATCTTCTTTAAAATTATGGGGGTGTGCATATTTGTGTTGAGTAGTCAAATAAGTTGCTGCCTTTAAAGCATCTAAGCCGCCTACAAACATATTCCCCTCTTAGCTGCTCCTTTAATTTCCTTTTAATTATCTTCCTCATCATTAGGCAGTTTGTCTGTAGGAGCTCTGATTTTTTCCCCACTCCTACAAGGATGTTGGATGTTGTTACGACTATTCCGGATTGGCTTTTTCACACATACTGATTGAAGGAGAGGAAGAACCGCAGTGCTCAGGAGTAACTGAAGAATCATTCTCCCTCGTGCCAACTGTTTTTACTGTTGAAAAAGCACTTCTGGATGGGGGGACCTGGCTGTGGCACCCACAGCCTGAAGGGGGATAAACCAACCTACTCTTACTGTGCGTTTTATCAATCCCTTGGCTGTTTTATCACCAGGGCCATGTATTCTCTCACTGCTGGGGAACTTCTGTCCCTGTATTATGGTGATTTCTGTGACCTGGGGAACTTCTGTCCCTGTATTATGGTCATTTCTGTGACCCCTGTTACAGCATCCCCTGGGCTTCCAGACTTCTGCTCTTCATATAAAAGCACTTACATGGCTGGTTTTGTTCTCCCCATCTACGTCCCCATGTTTGCAACAAATATTTCATGTTCTTTATGATTTCTGTCTGAGCTCCACCTGACTTTTTTCCAGAATAAAATTCCCATAGCTTTGTCTTTCCAGGATGGCTCATGCTGAGCTTTGTCCACATCTCCTGGCTTCCTTTTGCTTTACCCTCTTATCTGTCTAATTATTAGTGGCAGGAGAACAGAGCTCATCTCTGCTGTAGGTTATCTATATTTCAAAAGCTTCTCATCCCAATACCTAACAGACCCTTTTCTCTGCCTTCTGCCTGTCTGTCTGGCCTTTGAAGCATTTCATTTCACTTTCATCTGCTGCCAATACAACTCACTCCTTCCATACCTACGTTCTGAAATATGCTGATGTACACATACAGATGAGATAACACGCTACTTATTAAAACTAAAGCTATCAAAAGACAATTAGCAGCACTCAATAACACAACGCGGAGTCCCCGGAATTTTATGCAAATGAGATATTAAGAAGTTGTTCCTTTGAGAAGAAGGATAAATTACTGTTTAGGTTGTGATCTGTTCTGTGTAGCATGCTCTTAAGAAAAAAAAAATCAAACCAAAAGCCATAGAGTTACATATTAAGTATGAAAACCCATCTGTTGTCTAAGAACTCACAGTTGTGTAAACAGCCAAGTTCCTCATGAATACCAGGAGCAATAAGTGCCACTTTTCCTTCACATGCTGTAACACATTGGAGCATTAAACCCGGTTGCATTAGGATCCTAAATCGTCTTTGCTGATTCCTTCTTTTCAAAAGAAATGAGACACTGCTGTTGCCCATTTCAGTTACCTGCTTCTCACCAAAACATCTGCCACATACCAGAAATTGGCTAAAACAATTAGGATGCGTCCACACGTTTATTTTTTTATATCAGAAGGAAGAAAGGGGATTTAACTTTTTGCTAGCTGTCGGTCTCTACAGGGAGTCAATCAAAGGAAGGACTTCCCAGAGTGCAGATGAGCCCTGTCAGCCAGCGCTACATGTTCTCTCCATGTATCATGCCATCTTTTTAAGGAACATCACAAGACTGAAACGTAGCACCTCCAATAACCATAATTTCAGTTATCTGGGATTCAAAAAAAAAGCGAATAGATCTCTTTTTGCATACACAACAGTCCTCAATAACATTTTTCAAAACACAAGATCAAAAAACTCAGATCCTTCAGATGTTGCAGATGAATGTGGCTTGTCCCACTGCCAGTGGGGGAGGATCGCCTCCCCAAGCCTCCCTACAAGCAGAACATGGGAATTAGCCCTCTTCAGCCGTTTTAAGACAACTTTGCTCTGTTCACGTTGCACCAAGTTGACTGATCAGAGGATCTGTCCCCTTTCTTCCATCCCTGCAGGGCCATAGGAATCAGGCTTTAAAAGCCATGATATTTGTCATTCATCCAGGCTTTTTGCTTCTCTTCAGCTTGGGGCAGAGGCAATCTGGGTAGGTGATTTAGTGGCTTAATTTTTTCTAAATTAGTATCTTTTGAAAGTAAGTGGCTGGGAGAGATGGATAATGGGCAGAGGACAAGGAAGTGCTCCAAGGTACAGGACAGGCACATATCCCACACAGCCCCAAAGTTTACCACATAAATACTCCAAATACTTTATTCTTCTTGAGTTTTTTCCACGTGAATGAACAAAAGCAAAATTTTCTACTAAATACTCTCCTTGTCAAAAAATCCCTTTTCAGCAGAGGTACGTCATTTTAAAAATTAGACCAAATGGGAGGAAAAAAAAATTCTTACTTGGTTTCTTTCTTAGTTTCCTCAGCTATAAAGATAGTTCTAGGCGTTAGAAAGGCTGACGGTGTTCAGTCTGGAGAAGAGAAGGCTCTGGGGAGACCTTAGAGCCCTTCCAGTGCCTGGGGAGGACTTTTGACAAGGGCAGGGAGTGACAGGACAAGGGGTAACGGGGTTAAACTGAAAGAGGGAGATTGAGATGGGACATCAGGAAGGAATTCTTCCCAGAGAGGGTGGGGAGGCACTGGGACAGGTTGCCCAGAGAAGCTGTGGATGTCCCCTCCCTGGGAGTGTCCAAGGCCAGGCTGGATGAGGCTTGGAGCAACCTGGGCTATGGAAGGTGTCCCTGCCCATGGCAGGGGGGTTGGAACTAGATGATCTTTAAGGTCCCTTCCAACCCAAACCAGTCTGTGATTCTATGATTATCTCTCTGATTTTACCAGAATTCTATTTCTCACGATCACAAAATTATTTCTGAAAGACTACAGAGTGATGCCAACGCATCAATTTGCAAAAGGTCTGCTCTGATACAGAACGTACACAAAGCAGTAAAACACACGAGGTACTCTGAATAGTAACAATGCAGTTAGCGAAGCAGTATGTATAATTATCATCCTGCATTACTTAAAATACGTATTGTCATAAAATTCCAGTAGCTAGTACACGTACAATGACAATTTTGTTTAGACACAATACTTTCTTGCCTTTGAATGGAAGATAATAAATAAATAAATGCAGAATGCAAACCATCCCAGTATGAAGTAACTTCTAATTTAAAAACCCTATGTGGGAGTCCATCTCATGATGCTTTTTAGACTGAGGAATACCATTCACTTTCCTATTGCCTTTGTGGAAGAAGAGGAAGGCAAATAAATTCAGCATTATATTTGTATTGATTTTGGTAGATCTCTACTTTGGCATTTATTTGTATAAAATATCTTAGAACAGCTAAAATCATTTCCAGGCCAAGTAATTAAAAAGGAAACCTAAAAGTATAACGCTCCCCTATCCTTGCATTTGCTTAATATACACAATTACCAGATTTTAAATTGAGAAAATAAATAAAGTTACAATAAAGTTACAATAAAGATACAACTTTTAAATTCAGTCTTAAACTCATGGTTTCATAGAATGTGTATGTTAAAGAGCAACTGAAGGATTTCTTTACTTAATCTTACTATTTTTAAAAAGCTACATCCTCCTGTTTCAACAAGTGTTAGCAAAGACAAAAGTTACCATGAAACATTGAGCCCTGTCATCATCCTGTGAGGATTTAGATTTTTCAGAAGGAGCGTCAGGACACCAAAGCCAAAACACCTAGTGAGACTTAAGGATTCTGCCCATCCTCCATCAAAAGGCGCATTCAAATATATCATTAAGGAAGTGCTTGTTAAGAAAAATCTTCATGAAGCAATTTCAACTTCATATACTGTCACATGCTTTTCTGTTGCAAAGAATGCCATGCGGTTTGGGGGTTCAAGGAATTCAACAGTCTTAAAAGCCGTGGGAAAAAGTCCATTTTCTTTCCCCAGGAAAGCACAATCCCACAATTCCCAGTTAGCTACCAACTACCAAAATGGTGCATTGATCAGAGCTGTGATGGAAAAGCTGAGCTGACGATTAAGTTGAATGGAGCACTATGACTCTGAAGGGTACAACCTCCTCGATCCCACATGTGTGCGGTTCAGAGACCTTCGTGCTTTGAATACAAAGCTCTACAGAGCTTACTCTAAAGCCTCCTTTTGTTTTTTTTTTAAATTTTAAATCTAGTGTATGCAATATGAAATGACTAGCTGCTTGGATTTAACAAAGCCACTTGGAACACACGCCAGAATTGCAATTGATATTAATGACCTTTTGATTATGAGGAGATGGTTTAAAAGATTTGCTTTTTTTTCATGTATTTGGCTGATCTGGTATGCAAAGCCCTTAAAAAATTAGAGACCTGGTTTAAATGGACTTATATGGTTTATAATTCGGGACATCCCTAAACAATTTTTTTTTCTGCTGACTTCTTACACTTTGTTCAGTGTCACATGACAGCACATACTTCTCTGCTGTCTTTCTTTTCTGGGAAAACAGAACCCTTGTTGGTACAAACACTCACACATTTCTTTTGTCATCTGCATAAAATTTCAAAATCATTAATATTTTTTTTTCAAGTTACTGACCAAAATTTCCCCTGAGGTGAGACAATTTAGCAATACATGCAACCTTTTCTTCAACCGAAAAAAACACGTCGATCATTGTCTTGAGTTATTAAAAAGCTATCAGGAGGCACGCAGCCTTCATCTGCATGCTATAAACCCCCATAAACGTGTATCATAAAAGGCAAAAAAAAATTAGAACAGAGTAATTTGGGTGGGAAGGAGCCGCAGGAGGTCTCTGGTTGGATCTCCTGCCCCAGCCAGGTCATCCCTGGACCCAGCTGCTCAGGGCTTGGTCCTTCCAGCTCCTGCAGACCCCCAAGGACGGAGATGGCCCAACCTGGGGGCACAGCTGGATCTCTACTTCCACTACAGGCCTCTTGCCCCTTGTCCTCCCCCCCCACACCAAGCACTGACTAAAGGGGCATAGCTGTGTCTCTCAACCTCCTGGCCACGTCCCTGCTCCGGCAGCCCAGCATGCCACGGACTCCAGCACCTCCGCCTCTTCCCCAGGGCTGCTCCCCACTCAGCTCCGTGTACCCCAGACACATTTCCAAAGCCCCCCACATGCTGTCTGCAGCCATCTGAGCTTTCAGGGCAGAGCTGGCTGCCTGCAAAGGCTCCAGCCTCGGCCCTCGCAGGGCAGGTGGCTGCCACGTAGGGCTCATGGCATGGGCAGTGATGCTCTGTGACCAGTCCTTATGCTCCTCACCGAGCTACTCATTTGCCTGGCAGCACAGTGCAGTTTTAGCTATTATTAAATGAAGCTGTAGTTTTCATTTACATCTGGATTCGGAAGACCTACTAGTATATTCAGGCTGACAAATAATAGCACTATATAATGATACAAGAGGAGCTATACTGCAACTGTGATTAAGGGCAATGCTGACGAGAGCAATTGCTGACTTGTAGCTGACATCTTCAAAACAGCCATCCACAGGAAGTAATGATCTGGCTAACATCAATAATTAACAGATAATAGAAAAACGTTAAAATGGCACGACAAAGCAGGATTTGATCCGCAACGTTCCTGCTTCAGATTGCAAATGCAAGAAAGAGAAACTGCAGTAAGCTGCATCCTTGAACCGCTATTACTGTAGATAAATGTTATGATCCCTAATTATTATTTGTTGTACACCTCTACAGTTAAAACAGCTACATAGCTTGCACTTCCATAGGATTTCTCTGAGACGAGGAGAAAATATTACTGCAACATTAATTACTTGCAAATTGCACTATACAAATTGTACCCTTCACCTTCTCAACAGAAGTCGTATATAAAGCCACTGCTGGCTGCAAAAGAGACAAGGTGGTTTTTGTAATGAAAGCCAAGCACAGGTTGTATAAAACAAAGCTGGAGAGGGCAATTTGTTGTCAACCCTCCCGCCAGCTAAAGAAACCACAAAGTATATCCGGCTCTGGAGAACTTCATACGGAGTTCACAATTTAAACGATGATCCTTTATACAACACCCCGAGGCTGGAACAGTTGCACAGATTTTAAACCATCAGGCTGATCTCAATTTAGAAAAAGTTCTTCCCCTCCCACCTCAAAGTAAAATATGAGGAATCGCAGGATCTGAAAGTGGGAAGGACTTGAGATGGATATATATATATATATAGCAAGACTTAAATTTCTAAAATCGACATAAGCTTGTATTAACAGAGCCTTTTTTGAGACATGAGAAAATTACCTCTATTTCCCACGGTAGGAATCGCAGGATCTGAAAGTGGGAAGGACTTGAGATGGGTAATAGCAAGACTTACATTTCTAAAATTGACATAAGCTTGTATTAACGGAGCATTTCTGAGACACGAGAAAATTACCTCTATTTCCCACGGTAGCAGCTTCCTCGATATTAGCCTTTGGAATGACTGGCAGATTGGGCTGAAACACCTCTGCTGTGAAACACTGGGGCAGCAGCTTCAACCGTTGCCGTGCTCGTAGGTCACTCGGTAATCCCACGTCCAGCACGTCGATGTTGGGGATGTGCGCAGAGACCTTTCCAGCCCTATCGCCACGAACCCCAGATGCCTCAAACCAGACCCACTCATCTAAGCAACCATCTACACAAAGATCACGTGCAGGGTCCGCAGAACTCGAACCAAAACACTATGTTCTGAGAGGATTAGGTATGGCAACAACTGACACTACAGATGTTTTTGTCCTAGAAAGCAAGTCCCTTCTCGGCACCATGGGCCACAGGCGCTAGCTGGTTTAATTAATTCTGTTCAATTTAGGCCTTGAACAGGGAAGTAGCATCTTAGCCCTTACACACACAAACAGAACTATCCCAGAATGGAGGATAATAATTTCTTACGGACTTCTGCTGTTCTTTCTACTTGTGCCCATGTCTCAGCAATATTGAAATTCCGATGGGAAATAGATGAAATTCATTAAACGTCTTTTATAAATCACATATTGTTTTGCTCCTTGGATGACTGAATATGCTAAAGAAGTTAAAAAATAAATTAGTGTACTTTGGCAAGACTGCATATGGGTATCACCTAGTTCTGAATAATATTTACATGATTTAAGAATAGGCCATTCGTTGAACTGAAAATGTGAGTTTATTGTTGAATTAAAGAGGACTGAAAATAATTAATGCAGACATTCTGAAACAACAGGATGAAGGGCTAATCCTGCCATACTTGGAATTATAAGAAACTAAATAATTTCATGTAGCTGCCAAACTAGCTGACTCAGGAGACTGAAAGATGCTGGGTTTTGTCAGTTCTGTGCTTTTAATTTGAATATAGATCAGAGGTTTGAATGCATAATATCAGATGATTAGAAAACTGGTTGTTTTCTAACTCAAAATTCCGGCAGCAGGAAAGGTTACCAAACTATAAATCTTTTTGTGAGTGCATGCTGCTCTTCTTAACTTTAGCTCAAATATTATTCAGGTTCCTATTTCCTACCAGCGTTTCCCAGGCAGCTACGGGGACGTATGAAGCACACATCTGGCTCCTCTGTCAGGAAGTCCCAAGTTCCCACTGATCTCCTGTTGATGCTGACGTTGCAGGTTCAGGCCTGTAGATGACTGTAGCTATTGGAAGAGATATTTTCTACCCGCTACACAATGGCTTGGGTCACCATGCTGTTGAGAATGAACTCTTAAATATATTTTTACTTAAAGAAAAAAAATATTAAAGAAACTTAGAAAACTGAAAAAAAACCCTTAGAAAACTGAAAGAAAATCTTCCATTTTGCATGAAATAGGGATTTTTCTGATTGGGCAGATAACCCACTTAATTTTCCAACTTGTTTTATCTTGATAAAAACACAGTTTTAGTGACCACAAAGAAACAACATTTTCTTCTCAGGCAAATAATTCCCCTGCAGACTGCCGTCTTCCCAGGTACCCTCTCCAACTTGCACTCTACAGCCAAAAGCTTTTGCAATCGGATAAAATTGTGCAACATGGATACCTACATGACACGTTAGGTACAAAGCCAAAACTTGCTTTGCAAAGGACAACGGATCATTTTGGGTGAAGTATCAAATCCCACAATCAAGTGGGATATTAGTCATCCAGAAACATAAAACGCAATCCTACTGCACACGTGTGGTGTGCCATCTGGCACCGGCCTCAACACGCGCCGCAGCTGGGTAAGGCGGCGAGCGCGCCAGTTGTCATCACCTGAGTTGCCAACTTTCAGCAAAAACTAGTTTTGCTATTTCCAGCCAGCAGACATATTTGTACACTACAAGGGAAAACAGAACCAGCAATCCCCAAGGAAAGTCTAAAGCAGGAAATTAAGAAAACCACGTCGACTATGCACGTGTATTGAAAAGGAGAGAACACAAGACTCCAAACATCAAACCCTTTAATGAAAACTCATCTGTGCACATGATGAATAAATAGAATATTTATCATTTATAAATATTTATTTATTCTATTCTATAAATACATTGTTTGTGCTGCTAATGGGAAAATGCAATAGGTGACTATAACCCACAGAAAGTCTCGCCACACAATAATTCAGGTGTTGCAGCTGCAGCTTGCCTGAAAAAATATATGAAATACTAAAGGGGAGAAAGGTTTCAGGTTCTCATACGATCGCTGTTAGATATGTGAGCTGCTTTCTCAGTTCTGTGTTGTAACCGAAAAGATAAGCACCTGTTGCCTGAGGAAATACAACCCATTCCTTAACGCAAGGACATTCCACACGTACTGAAACGAGCAGCAAAGAAGAAAAAGGTAAATGAAAAATGAACCCGCTAGCCAGGGGCTGGCTGAGTGGCTGGTAAAAAAAATGGGAAATACTAGATTGTCTTTTGTGCAAATGGAGAAACCAAGACAAACACAGAAAATTATCCTACTTTCATACCATAAAAATAAGCAACAGAAAGATGAAAGGAGATTGCTAAAAGATACATATTTTAAAATGCTGTTTATGTTTCTGCCCATCTGAAACGATCACTCGTGATTTACTGGCGCAGAATATATTGCTGCAGCAATTGAAGTGGTGATAATAGCCCAGGAAAAATGTTGATGCTGTTAGTTTGCTGACTGACTGAAGCACTACTGAACCAGCGAGGGGATTTATCAACGTGCCTCTGAACTTTGTAAATGATGCTTCTAGAAGTCTGTAAACAAACTAAACTGGAAGGGAACTGCCAGCGCCTCCCACCGCTGAGACGCACGAGGAATCGTTTAGGGTACCGTTTCAGCTCGGGATGCTCAACGGTAGTAACGAGCCACACGTTCCTACACAGAGGTTGACAGGACTGGGAAAGGTGGGAGAGAGAATGCAACAACATGAAACGGGGTTGGTGCGGCCAGTCCACCCGTGCTGGATGGACACAGGGAGAGGCACCTGAGCTCTTCTGGAAAAGTCAGTCCCCGCAATCAGCCTGGCCATAAACGCCACGTAACCCCAGTTACCAGTCTTTTCCTTCCCAATAAATTGCCTTTACCATGTGATTTTTCTACTTACTTTTCCTCCCAGTTTACTTGAGCTTCTACAAACACTGTGCACCTTTGCGCCTCCCAAAGCAAACGTTCTCCGATCAGCGTGGCTACTTCTCTTTTGCGTGCCAAACGTCACAGGAAAGGAAACAGAGCCTCACAAAGATTAGGAAAGACGGCCGGTTGTCTTGCCACCCATTCGTCCTCCACATGAAGTGGGCCCCACGTTTTCACCCAGCATCCCATTCACGCAATTGTAAAGCCCTTTGCTAGAGGTACAGACATGAAAAACCGGGGGTAAAACGGCAGGTTTACCAGGAGAAAGGTAAAGAACCGCAGCCATGTGACTGAGGAGTTAGAAGCCATGGAACTCGTCAATCTGCATTTCTGAAATTTTTGCCCTTTCTTCTCCACTGGAGAGCACGGCTTTAAGACATATAGCCTGTGCTGCTGTTAATGGCTGATTCCTGCCCTGACCACCACCCCAAAGGGAGGGCCAGCTCCCAGCTCCTACATTCACGTCAGAATGTGGGAATCTCAGTTTTTGGTTTTGATACTGGCAGATGAAAGGGTTAAAAAAGAAGACGACAATAAAAAAGAATCCCAGGAATTTGATAATTGTGGGTACACCTGTTAGATGAACGTTTGAGCTGGCAAGAGATGACCCGTTGTGTTTCAGCGTACAGAGATCCTCCGCACAGTGTCAAACTCCGTAACGATGCAGATTAAGACAAATTAACGAGGCAACCGAATCCGTGCTTCTAACTGCTCTGGTGAGGCTTTGTTTTAAGCTTCATTGTTCAAGCCTCAGGCGGACGAGCTGGGGCATCGAGGTGGTTGCTGGGTGTCAAGAGAGCTTGTGCAAGCGACTGCACCACACGAGGCAGCAAAATGGTTGGACACCAGCTCAGGTCCCAGAGCAACAAGCAGTAATTGCTCCTTCCTCGGCTAATTAGTCCTGCTGCCATGTAAGAGCAAAGCTGATCGAGCAGATTCGTGCTCCCCAGACCTCCTCTTCCCTCCCTTCCCTGCAGCCTCCTGGACTTCTCCCACAAACCAGGTCAATGCGTAATCCGGTGGAAAACTAAAAAGGAAACAGTTCTCTGCCAGGTGCAAACCACAAGTGAAGGATCTGACAAGTGCTGGAGCAGGGAAGGAGGAGGAGAAGGGGAAGAACACAGGACCTTTCTTCCTGCGGGGACAAGCTGTAGGATCCACGTTTCCTTAGCCCGGGCAGAGCACGGGGCTGACCCGACCTGCTAGAGCGGATCTCATCCGAGACCTGCTCGCTTGTCGCAACTCAGCGTCTCTGAAGAGTGTACAGTGCACAGCGAAGATTTATCGTGGGATGGGGAAAAATCCAACTGACCCATCTGTATCTCAGCTTAGGAAAACGGCAAACATATTTCACCCTCTTAAAAGGAGAGGTTTTTGTGTAACTCGCTGTTTTTAAGCAATGGCTGCGGTAGCCGAATGGATTAGGAGAGCAGAGAGCAGAAAGCCCCAAGATGGATGTTTTTGGGGTGGCGAGGAGAACTGGAGAATCAGCAGAAATTATCATGTACATCACATAAAATTTTACGTTCAGATGGCTGAAACAGAGCAATTCAGTGACGCTGTAAAAATGGGAAGGAAAGGCAGAGGAGCTCTCTCTTTCAGATGAATGTAGGATGGGAAACAACCCGTTCTGTGAATTTTTTTGCTCCCCAAATGTACGTCCTTCCATCAGCAAATGGAAAAAGCATTCCAGCTTGCCGTAAAGCGTTCTGTCGGGTCACATTTTGCTGCACTCAAACACGTTGCATCGGACGTGACAGGACAAATGCCATGACATAACACAACCACACAAAGCCCAGCACCCCGGCAATCAGGCACCGGCTTTCCTTCCCCGGCCACTACGGATTGTCACTCCAGGTAGGAAACAGCTCACCTGGATTTGAAAGTAGGATTGACTGGAAAGTGCTGGGAGGTTGTTTGCTGCACACAGACTGTCAGAAATACCCTGTTCACTTCTAGTACCTGAAGTTCCTCGGCGAGAAGAAGGGCAAACTCTCGGGCTGTTGACCCAAAAAAACATTCACAGGCCTAAACAGCTACAGAGTTACTCCAAGATTTTCATAGTCCCCGATAGCAATCTTTTGCTTCTATTTTAGAAAAATAAAATTAAATGAATGATGAATTAATTTGAAAGGAAAAGCAGCCACCATTTACATATTACCTGATATTCAGGAAATGGCTGTTTTTACTGCAGGGAGCTGAGAGCCTGAGGATAAATAAACAAATAGGCACAAGCAAAGAGATGAGATTAAACACAGAGGTTTTTCTGTATATACATACAAATGATTTATAGGAGGCTCCATGAGAGAAGTATGCCTTTGAGTTTGAGTCCACAGTGCACAATTAACCCGGATGACTGGCACCTCAATTAGAGCACCAGGGTTACCCAAGGCGGGCACGAGGATCCTCCCAGCTCCTGTCTCACTGCATCCTCGCGGCAGCATCTCGGAGGCATCTGCACGCTCTTTCTGTGCCAAAATGCCTTGGCATTCCTCTGCAAATCAATGGCAAGAAAAGGCTTGAAGAAAGGAGCGGAGGTGGTGGAAGGAACCTGAGGTGAAGAGGAGAAGATGAAAGAAAAATAGGATTGAAGTACAGCTCAGATCAGAAAAAGTCCAGCAAAAACAAGAGAGGCTTCTCCAGGTGTTTTATGCAGCTTCTCCCACTGGCAGAAATCTCTGCTGGCTTCTGTGTGAAGATTTTTTTGCTAGTTTGTTTTAGGGTTTGGGATTTTTGAGGTTTTTTTGTTTTCATTTTTTACCAGAGCTCATGAAGTAGAAGGTATCAGAAAGGAAGACAGCACATTTTAAGATGCCCGTGAAGTAGAGAGGCATCTGTGGGCTCAGTTTCAAGAGCGATGGAAGTAGGGGTGAGCAAAGCCATTCCTGGCATCTGTCACTTGACATCACCTTCCTCCTTCATCCCTACCAAATCCCACTAGTTTTGTCTTTAGACTAGGGCCTGGGTCCTTAATGCTATTTAGGTTCCTTACAGACCTGCAAAGTAACAAAGGTATCTCATTCTTTAAATGTGTTGTATTACTGAAAAACGTTGCATTTCTGAATGCACCAAAATCTAATTTTTAGGCTGTTTGCCGGTAAGTGGAAAGCTCTTTACTATCTGGAGGTGAAGTGTCAACATACGCATTCATGCTTTGCCAGGGACTTGCTTGAGAAGAATTAAAACACTAAGCCTTGATACACATGACAGTCAAGCGTGTAAGATTTTTCTGGGATCTGCCCTGATTTCTTTGGGATGTGGAATTCCCATGTGTTCTTTCACAGCCCACCCAGGCAGAACTTTAATCAACATTAAGACCTCTGTATATTACATAGAATAAAACTTTGTTGACAGAACCCAAAATTCCACTGGAAAAAAAACCCCAAAAAAACTATTTACTGTTGAATAAAGTAATGCATTAAACTAAAATCTCCAGATTTTTGTATAATTTCAATTTGAGAATGCTAAAAGCCTCAAGTAATTCAAAATACCTCTCAGTAAGCTACTACACTCTTCCATCCCTGGCAACTTGGAAGTTGACTAGTGCGATTTTGCTATGCTGAACAAATTTCCAACATCCGAAGTTACAGAGCGTGTATTTAAAAACTGGCACCCGCCGAGGCACACCGGGTTCTGCTATCTTCACCCCACGGCACCGCGGCGAAGCCCGCAGATGCCCAAGACGCGGTGCAGCGGTGCTCAAGGGGTTAAAGCGAAACGGTCGGACTTGTCAAGATATTTTTGCGTTGTCTAGCGGAGTTGTTTGTTGTGTTGTAGACGCTGCAGGGTATCAGTCACTTTGAAGGAGAGGATGTCCAAGCAGTCCCCCAGTTAGACAGTGACTGGCACCGTCAGTAAATCGTTCTGTCAAGGATTCGTTTTGCAGCAATGCAAAGGAAATTGTGTGATTGTTTGCAATGAACTGAAGCATTTTGTATTTATCGACGTGCTGAGTCCACAACAAAATGATCAATTACGGCTTGTTAACAGCACTCAATAGCAGTTTGGAGACGCACTTTCAGGCTTGCTTCACTGTGGGCAGTTTCACAGTACCACAGACCCTCTCTCATTTTTAAGTGGATCAGCTGTATCCTTTCTGCTCTCTGATACTTTCGGTAGAAAGCAGGGGACTGAAAGGGTTCTCCACATACCTCTCTTCATTCAACCCATCTTCTGTCACGTAGATCTGTGCGCACAGCCTGAGCCATTTATGAAAACAGTGGGGAGAAGGGGAGCCGCAGTGGTCGTGTCTCTGTGATTCTGGCCAGGCCGTGTACATAACCACCAGCTACGGATTTTCAAGCTCTTAAAGTGTTGTGATCTCTGAATGTCAGTCTACAGAGAAAGCAATTTCTGGGTGCAATTTTGCTGGCCAGAGGTTGCGCTTTTAAACTGTCACACACATCCATGTTCAACCAAAGGCATCTGTCACCAGATATCAAAGCATAAATATAAACTAGATTGGTTCGCTGAGAATTCAGTCCTTAACTATTATTTCCCAGTCAGCTTTGGTCATTTTTTTTTTCATACCACCTACAGCACTTCGCTCAAGTTGTGCTGCGTCCTACGACGTGTTGACTCCCGCTCTCCAGCGCCCCTCTGATAAGGACTGGTAAAGCCAATGGAAGATAAGGAGAGGCTGAACAGTGACAATGAAGTAATCGAGTTTTCTACTAATTGGCTTAAATAGCAGTAGGGTAACTTTTCTAGATCTCCCTCTAGGCAAAAAGGAAGAACAGGAATATTAGATCAAAAATCAGCTGAACATGTAGAAGCCGGCGCCGTGGCAAATACTGTACAATGGCAGTGATTCAAACTGTATTGAGAGAGATTTCAACTCACTTTGAAATATTTCCATGAAAGTCCTCAGTTTTAGACCACAGCCACTCCAAATGACAATCCACCAACAAGCCAGAAGAATATGAAAATAGAAACGCGGATAATTGTTTGACACCTACAGCACAGCTCTGCAAGAATTTCGAAAACTACAATTATCATTTCATACTGATAACAAATGTGGCCTCCTTCCCCAAAACTTGGGTATTGAACACATTTTTGGAAACAGTTTTAACCAGCAAGCTACTTGCAAACTAAGCACAGAAAAAGAAAAGAAAAAGATAGCAAGGGCTATAGAGGTGGGTATGGGAGGAATAATTAAAAGCATTTCAATTAAATACATATAGTCAAGCCAAGCAATACCTGTGGGCAATATATCTGTCAACACACACATGAAGGATGTAAACAGAAAGAATGGAAAGGAAAGATTTAGTGCAACTCACTGGGCATAGCTAGGAGTGATGTGATTAAATTAAGAAAGATAATTCAGGTTGAATCCGAAGAACAATTTCCTGACAGTGAAATGTTTCAGCTTCAAACAATCTCCCAAGTAAGCAGTTAATCCCCATTCTTTAAAACATGACTGGGCAAGAGCCCTTGTACATGCAGAATGGGGAACACTGCTGCTTTTGCCAAAAGATGGATTGGAAAATGAAGTAAGCCTTTAATTTCTTTAATATCTGTGAATCTACCATCCCAGTGGGGATAGCATAATGGTGAAACTACGAAAAAAGAGAGATGGATGGGAGGCAGGCCCATCCTAACCTCACAGTTAATCGGATTTCTTGGAGCAAATACTTCAGTGTTAATATATAAGTAATAAAAACTGATGCTAGGGAGAGGGGCTGAAAGTCCTGGGTAGGAGCTCAGCACACCCCTAGTAATTTACTATGGTAGTTTCCCCAAAGTTTCCAAATAGCTGTGCCTCAGTCTATGACAGCACTGGATCATGTTCTAATGGTTGCATGCTTTCTTCTCCCTTAAATGCAGGGTCGAGCAGCACAACTTAATGAAGACGAGGTCTGCATAACGTGCTTTTCTAGAGGCAGCTCCAGCAGCAAGGCATGGAGCCCTTTTCCCACCCTGCTCTCCCCGGCACGGTGCCGGCTGAGGTGCACATTCCCACATTCCATCCTCCAGCCACTGCCCAGCCAGCTCCTCCTGATCCCCTCCACCCTCTCTCCACCAACGACCTAGCCAAAAAAAAAAAACAGAAAGATGATACTAGCTAAGTCTCATTATCCTGCTACACAAATTAAATCAACTAGGGAGAGGCAAACTTAAGAGCTTTGCCCAAGGTTACAATCATATTCAGAGGCAAAGCCAAGACTAGATCTGGAATCCTGCTTTCTCCTGTAATGTTTAGACTACAGCTCCTGCAGCAAATGCTTTCACACTTTATAGTGTTTACTAACTTCATAATGTCTGCTAACATACTGCTCAGCCTGAAGAAGCTACACGAGAAAGAATTTAATCACTGGAAAATAAATGTAGTTATTAGGAATTACGCAAGACAGCCCTTAGCACACAGCTCAGAGAGCTGGACAATTTCTATTGTTTCAGGAGAAGGGCAGCAGTTTCGGTACTGCATTAAGGAAGGAAATCACAGGGATTATTCAGGCTCCACTTGGAAGGTGCTAGAAGTACAAAGCACCATCCATCATCTTTATGGTACATCGCATCACCTGAGGCATGAAGTAATCATCTAAAAACTCACTGCCTGACGTGACCATCGTGTATAATCAATAGCCTCTACGGTCACAGAATATTAAGAAAAACCTTTTATTCTATCAATGTCTTGTTTTTGTATGAAGATGTCCATTATCAGAATGGCACAACTGGAGAACTTACCTGACGTAGATTGAAAAGTGCTCATTTTAGAAATAAAAGTGCATGGCTCAATAAATCTGTAAATCATCACCGAGAAGCTCTGATTGGCTCTGCACATCAAGATTAACGCTTAGAGTATGAAAGAGCTAGCTTCAGTCAAATCAGCCCTCTGTATGTCTGCATGTAATGTGTGCCAGTTTCATTTCTGCATTCCAAAATATATTAAAAAAAATAACTAAGTGCCGCCGCATGCCTGCCCTACAACCCCAGTGATTTCAAGTACCAGCTACTCTTACAGCTGGTGCCAGCCAGCCACCACAGCCCAAAAGGACAGTGAACTGAACTGGCTGAAAAAAATGGCTGATGCTGGAGTTTCAGCATGTTTTTCCGTCTCTGTGATTCAGTACACACAAACCAGATGCTGTTTCTCAAACGGATACACTCGGAAGCTGATAGGACACAAAATTTTAACGACCCATTCAATGCAGGTTCTTGGGAACATCAAGGGCAAATGTCCAGAGTTGCTCAGGTTCATGACCAAATTCCCACTTACGTGACTTACGGAGAAAAATGAAGTATTTTGGAACATATAGAAAACTATCCTCCACTGAGGTCTAACACACATGCCATTCAGGCCATGCCCATAAGTTAAAATCACTAAAGGACTAATGTCTCTGCTACCTGTAATCTATGCTCCATATACATGGGGGTGTATGAGCACGTGCTGATTTTTAGGGGAGGGGGCTGAATCGTTGTTGATAAGAAATGAGGCAGGCAGTAAGGGAGACGAGAAGGGCTGGGGATGTGCTATGGGACTATACAGACAGACTGTGACACCATGGGGTCAGGGATGGGAGGCTGTGAGTCTCCCCTTATCTCTTTCTGGTTTCTAAGGGTAAGAGTCGCTTACTCAGGCTACTGTGTGATGGAGGTCAGCAGGCCAAGATTCCTGAGTAGGACCTTTCAGTAGTCTTACCTGCTGCTCCAAAGATGACAGCAGTTATTCAAATTCTCATCAAACCTGGGAAACATTTTGTCCATCTGAACTTTTTCGCATGCTGCTACATCTTGCCAGAGAGCACCCACATGCAGGCAACCTGGATCCAGGCTGCGTATAACCACCTCGGTCCAGAAACCTGATGTCAGGCAGCCACGAACATCACAGAGCGGTGTTTCCCTTCTGTAACTTTTTTACACTTGATCAGACTCTCTCACTCACATTCTTTTTTCACTCTTGCAAAATACTCCCAGTTTAAAGTGCAGTCTTTGGAGCCAACACGTCTGGCTGTAGCTGCTCTGTCATTCATAACCTTATTATGCAAATAAAACATAGACAAGCTGTAAGTTCCAATTGAATCCAAACACCCCGGAGCATCCAATAAATGGAGACGTCTAAAAAACATAACTCCATGGATGACACACATTTGTCATCCAGCTGAGAAATCTTAGATAGAAAGATGAATAAGAGTGAATTTACAAATGTCAAAAAGCTGCAGGATCCTTTTCCCCATTTCTATTGCTTCAGGGAAGAGTTGAGACCCAGAAAGAAAAGAAAATCCCCCACATAAAAGTGCAAGCTGTGTTTGCACTTCTCACTTTCCCCTGCAAGCTGATCTAGGGAGCAACGGGCTCAACTTGGGATTTATTACGTTTGCAGATATTTCGTATATTCCTAACTCAGAGACGAAGACCTTGTGCTGATCGCAAGCCAAATGGAAAAGAATGTGAGCCACAAAATATCAATTAACGTTACCAACCAATGGAAGAGATTGTAATCAATATTTTTGATTCAGCAATAATTTACTGGTAATATTAACAAGGAAATCACTAATTTCTAATTGGTAATATTACTGAGGTCACAAGGCCTGCAAACAATAAAATACCCTGAGGAAGCACGTTGATATTCCTACCAGCCCACAGTCATGCCAAATTTCTGGATCTGGTTGCCCTCTGTCCAGCATTTCTATTACTCTAGCAGGGATGAAATGAGTATTTAGAAGCCCAGCAGGGCAATTTCAGGTCTGAAATGCAACCTTTTCATATAGGAACTTGTCTGAAAATTGCTGGGATGTCTTACTAGTACAGACTGGTCTGTAAATACCATTGACTACACTCCTTCAGATGGGATTCTAAATGCTGCTTTAGATAAGCAGAAGGCTCTAGAGTAGGTAAGGATGGAGTGTCGAGAAGTGATAGTGATGATGGCTGCCATGAAAGGAGTGTTTATAGAGGTTTGCAATTGCTTTTGGATCAAAGTCAATGGATCTATCAGTCACTTTCAAATGCAGCGGATGGAACATTTGTGCCTCATATGGAGGCAAAATAGCAGTGGAGATGAGCAAGCCAGGACTAACCCAAGAGTACTGAAAGATTTCATGCCAATTCAGGGATTTTGGTATTACACGTGTACTGGGACGTGTTCACTGCAGCGCCGGGATCTGCGTTAGCCCAACTGGACTGTGAGTAGCCACCTCCATAGGTCTCTCCAGCTGCTCCCACCCCAGAGCTGGCAGGACCCCTGGGATCCCAGGCTGCTGGGGCTCCTCACTTTCCAGGAGCCTCCCTTACGCTTTCCCCCAGACAAAAGCATCTTACTAAGAAACGCGTATCTACGACTTTGTTCCTGCTGGTCAGAGTAACGTTATAAATGATTAAAACCACGAAGAAGTACAATTTCCAGATCCTCAGCTGCTACAATAAATCAGCCCAGCTCCAAATGCTTTAGTGCCGTCAGATCAGTTTACACCAAATGACTGCATGGCTTTGTCTACGTTTCGTTGAGTGCCCGTAAGGCTACTTACACCGGGAAAGTCACAGGTCAGCAATTAGCTGAAGGAATTTCTCACACATTTGTTGTTAGCATATACTGTCGTGCTTACCAAAGTTGTTGTTAGCACTGCTTCCTACAAATACGAAATGAGGGCTATAATAGAAATATGGAGGGGAGATAAGATCAGATTATAGGACTGTTTACCGTGTCCAGTGGTTTGACCACTGAAACAAGCCTGTTGACACCTACTGACCAGAGCTGGGGTAGATTTCCTTGGCAGGAGCGGTGTCAGAAACAGGTGGACTCTGTCATGGTACATAAAACAAGTATCCATAGGAATCATTAAAAATAAGGAGTTTTTCCAAGCATATTCCACCAGGTAAAGGTGCAGGAAGGGAAGTCTCTTGTATTTACTTTTACTGGAAAAGCATGCTGGACTGGTCCTGGCATCACTTTGTTTTGCAAAGACTAAGCTTAGATATAATTACAAAGCTACCCTCCCTCTGACAGGCCCATACCACTGGCCAGGGAACTCCAGGATGCCTATGCTCACCCAGATTTCCACAGATTCCAGAGCGGTTTGAGCCCACACCCAGTGCGGCGGGGCTAAGGCAGCTACCCCAGCTACCTACAAGGGCCAACGGTGCCTGCAAGCACGTTAGCGCCGGTCAGTCCCCCAGATCACTGCTTTGGGAAAAAGACCCAAAGGTTCATATTCAGCAGTACATCCCGAGAGCTGGATGTTCAATTGCAGACACTTGTGTTCCCAAAGAGGTTATCTCAACAATCAGGGACTGAGCAATATTCTGCAGTCCAACTGTGCTTATAGCAGCAAGCTGCACTGCAACTGGTACAAGTTGTTGCTTTTAGTTTTAGAATTTATAAGTAAATTCTTCACCTATTTCATCACTTCAGATGAGGGAGAGATTGAAAAAAGGGACTGAAATGGGCATCTCCTGGAGTGTTACACAGACTACCCCTATCCTTCGAGAGAGAGGAGGATACCCTCTCTTTCCTTCCCTTACATGGCACTAGTGAGCAGTGCAAGGACCCCAGATGATGATGTGTCCTGTGCAGCACCAGAAGGGTCCTGCTTCTTCTTTCCCTCCTGTCTGCCTTTCACCTACTGCTCTTTTCCTTCTGCTTATCTGATACCTTCGCTAATGAGTTTGGACCTTTTGCCCAACAAGCACACAAAAACCACCTCACCGCTGCTCACTCATTCTTCACCTTTCAGTCCTCTTTTCCTTCTGCTTACCTGATACTTTTACTAATGAGTTTGGACCTTTTGCCCCACAAGCACACGAAAACCACCTCACCGTTGCTCACTCATTCTTCACCTTTCAGCTGCCTCATCCCCATAAGCCATATGTTTTTGCACGACAGGGAACATTTATTACTGTGTGTTTGCACAGTCCCCAGCAAACAGGGACCTCTCTCTGGGTAACATGTAGGTTACTGTAATAAAGAGAACATTAAGGAATTATGACAGCATTAGGACTCAGCTGAGTGCTCATTGAGGTATGACTTCATGCTGTTACGACTTTGTTTAGTATTAGATTATCCCAGTATCTTCACAGAGCATCAAATAAGGTCTTTGCAACAAAAACGTATCAAAGAAGATTATGAAAAAAGCTAAAATACTGATTGAAAATCATTAACAAAGTATTTTATAAAAAAATCATCTCTTCTTTGATTTCATCACCATCTCATTTAATGAACTCAGAGCATTTCCCAAAACACTCGGAGAACCCTAGCTCCCCAAGATCCTTCGGCCACAAAAAACCCCTACCCGTGACTGACAAAACCCGAATTTCTTTATTGTATCACAAATGGTCTCGATGCAGATTTATGCTACTGTGGCCTGAGGTTTTAGATTTTCTCCCCTTTTTTCTTTATTTTCTTCCCCAAGAATGCTGACTTCCATGAATATTAGATCACGTTTCCCAAAAGCAGCTATTTATTGCATCTGTTTGCCCTTTATTATACGAAAAATAGAAAGCTTGTGTTTTTCTTTGCTGGGTAAAGATGCTTCATACGTAATCCAAGAAGCTACTTTCGTGTTTGTTCAATAAGTATTTCAAGATGCTGCTATTTTGATAATGTGCTGACTGATACATAATTCACAGCAAAGCAAAAGTTTAATAATATCTTCAAACTCAAATATCAAATGAGCTCTCAATTCTGACATGCTAAATGTAGTTCTAAAGCATACTATTTCCATTTGTTTTGTAAAATGATACAGAACCTCTATTACTCAACGTAATGCATGTGTTTCTTACGCCAACACATTAAAAACCAAATCACTTAATTTCTGAACACACATACAAACACACCCCCTAGGAGGTGAAGCAGATGAAATCATCATCACTCACGGAGAAAGTCTCTGTCCCTTACATGGTGAACACTTACTGAAGAATGAATCCCTCAAGACACCATTCCCTCCCACGAATCCGGTTACCGATTAATTCTCCCATCAGTAAGAATTCAACAAGGAAGCTTGACCCGACCTCCACGGGGAAATACGTTGAAGGACAGGAATCACAAGTGACCACGGAATTGTCTCGTGGACACTGTGCGCCCAGTTGGCGTTTGCCTTTTGCCACCAGTTATGGTTCTTCAGCCCGCTGGAAATTCTGTTGGCTGATGAATGATAGAAGTGGTTTGTTTATCCACCTTTACACAGCTGCCATTGGATACAGCAGACTTAAAATCCACAGGGCACTGCCCCCCCTTTCCCTGTTACTTCAGCTTCTGGGGCTGTTGGAGCCTTTTGAGCACTTGTTAGCACACTGTGGGGAAGGAAGGTATTGCTCTCCACACTTAATAGAGGAAGAGCTGAAATTTGGTAAATTTGCTACTTCATAGAATCACAGAACGGCTTAGGGGGGAAGGGACCTTAAAGCCCACCCAGTGCCAACCCCTGCCATGGGCAGGGACACCTTCCATAGCCCAGAGTGCTCCAAGCCTCATCCAGCCTGGCCTTGGACACTCCCAGGGATGGGGCATCCACAGATTCTCTGGGCAACCTGTCCCAGTGCTCCCACCCTCTCCAGGAAGAATATTTTCCTGACAGTCAATCTCAATCTCCCTGCTTTCAATTTAAACCCCGTTACCCCTTGTCCTGTCACTCCCTGCTCTTGTAAAATGTCCCCCCCAGCTTTCTTGTAGCTGTCCTGAAAGGGGCTCTGAGGTCTCCCCGGAGCCTTCTCTTCTCCAGGCTGAACACCCCAACTCTCTCACTTCTTCACAGGAGCTGTGCTCCAGCCTGCTGGGCATCTTTCAGCCCCTCCTTTGGAGGGCTTCCATGAAATCTATGCATTCCACAGGCAAGGTTTAATTTTTGTCAAGTACAACTAGAACCCAGGAGGGTTTCTGAAGGAGATCCGCCTCATTTCCAACCACTTCCTCAAGGAGACCTGACCACTGCCAGGCAGGATGACAGCCTCCTTTACTCTGTACAAGAATAAACCACATTTCGGCATCTGATGTTCTTCCACAAGAGGAGCAAAATTCTAGGGCAAAAAGGGTAAGAACTTGTCTAACGTCGAAGACGTTAGTCAGCTCCCTATCCCCTGCCGCCCCTCTCCTGGCGACACAGCTCTGCCAGCAGAAATCACACAGCAGCAGCAACAGGCATTACTTCATCCTTTTCCTGACTTAGCTGTGCCCTAACACGTGTCACTGCGCTGCCGGTTCAGGGCTGGGAAGGATCTGGGAGAGACGAGATGTTCTAGGTTCGGCAACGTCGCCGCGCACGGCTTTTGCCTCTCTGCTCGTCGTGAAACCCCATCTGTGCCGCGGAGTCCCCATCTGCCAAGTGGAGATGAGCCCTCCCCGCCTCACGCAGAGCTCTGCGACAATGACTTTAGAAGCACTCGTAGATCCATGGGACCGGCAGCACAGAGGAACCAAAGGCATTAAAACCATACAATGCCCTTTCCACTCGGGAGATTTATTCTTCAGTATGTACTAGTAAAAAATATATTCACTTAAGAGGTGAAGGTGGGGGCAGAAATAAAGAAGTAAAACTAGAGTCCTGCTGCTTTTCCTTGCTCCTGTCCATAATTCAGCTCGTACTGCTTCTGAGGCACTTGGATGTCCTGTCATCTACCCTCAGATTAAATATTTTCATTTGTGGGCAGATGAATAAATCAGAATAGGGTTTCTCCCAGTGCTACAGCCCTTTCTCCTTATCCCACTTGTCTCCTCTCCAATCCTCCAACTGCCTTTTACCAATTTCATTATAACATAGCTTAGAAAAATACCAGAAGTTAGACAACCTCACAGCAGGGACAGGTTCCTGTCCCTCTTTTGGAATAGTCTGGCATTTACAGGGCTACAAAACTAAGTTCAACATACTGCAACATGTTCCCAGCCACTACAAAATGCTGTAGTCAATGGAAGTACCAGCAAAAAGTCTGCTCCACCAAATACAAAATTTTTCACGTTGTAAATTCATGGCAGGCACTGGACCCTCCCGGACACTCCTGATTGCTCTGTCATAACCTGAACGTTACAGTCTCTAATACTCCACAAGTGCTCCTCACCCATGAGCCTTCCAAACCTATTTCTATGGTATCAATCTCTCCCTAGCTTTACATTATGAATGAGCAAGATGTAACAAATTATGGAACGTTTTAAGAAAATTAAAATGCCAAACATATTTTTCCTCTTTGAAAAATGCTAAACAAAAATCTGGGTCTTCTGCCTCTCTGCATGCATCACTGCCAACAACTACAACCTGATCTGTAACACCAGAAAATTACAAGCCCTGCCTTGAATGAGACCTGCTCTCACTCTGCTGCTACACGAATAAGCGCATTAAAAATGTAAATAGGACTAGCATAAGGACAGGGTTATGAGGAAAATAAATGGTAACAGACACTTCAATCATTCATATAACAAATATTTCAGTGTCACAACTAAATGAAACCTAGTTTTCCAGCCATTCCAGTAATCATCTACACTAAACAAACCTTCCTGCTTTATACCTACAACCATATAAAATTAGCTAATTCTCCTGTTATAGATAGGAGAACCTATCTATAGCACGGAAGGAACAAGCCAGCCCTGTGCGCCCTTACCAGACTGTGCTTTGTTGGCAGTGTTGTGTGGGATAAATCTCTCCTCTCCAGATTATCTCTCTTGGCTTCCTGTGCTTATCTTATGCAATAAACACTAAAATAAGAGAGGCTGCTTGTCCTCTCCCAGCTGTCTTTTCCTAAAGACACTGAACTGTTGGGTAATATCTGCCTTCCTGTAAACCTCATTAAAAGCAAAGACAAAAGGGGTTTAGCCCACCGTCAGGCTCTACTCACTTACGTCGAGGGTTGTGCACCGGGAGTCAGACGCGTGCTTGTGCGGCTCACCTGGCCATGAGGTCCATGTGTCGGCGCGGATGGACGGTTTCAGGAAACAGCAGAGGTGTATCTGCTTCTGTACAACAAGGAGAAATTAAAACCCCAGTCGATAGGGTGTTCAGACACGGGAAGCAGCCAACGCTTCCACCAGACACCTAAATCGGTTTGCATAACGCCCGACAGGAAAACTCCCTCCGCAGACATCGACTCGGGATCCTCGGCCAACATCTGACCCCCTTTCATCTTGTGCAAAACGCGCCTCGACGTGAAACTTTCTACTTGCCTTTAAATGCAGTGTACACACAGGGCTGTTGGGCCTCCCGCACGTGTTCTGGGGAACAGGGAGAAACGTGGACAGAAAGAGGGGGGCTTTTGCAGCCGCTGGCCATCACCAGAGCCACGGCCGCCGAAGCACAGCACGGGCAGCTGCCTGCTCAGCAGTCAGTCCAATTGCCAGATGCAGAAAGGTCTAGACATCTTAGCTGAGCCAGCCATTCTTAATGTCCCTGCATGGGTCTCTCAGACTCATTCCTGCCTCCAAGATAAGTGATTTCTTTCCTTATCCTTATCAAATATATAAAGCCGGCCTGGAAGTTAATGGCAAGGAAAATAAAGGAAACTAATTGGTTAGTCAGCTCTTGAAAAACACCAAAAATCATGTTGTTATTTAAAATAACAAACGTTTGTTTATATTTAGGCTTGTTTCCCCTTTCTTTAAGTCTCTCTGTAGTTTCTGCTGCCAAAACAAAGCCCAGATGCTTCTTCCCTTTGTTACTAACAGTCAGTTTGCATTTCCAAATGCAAATTCCCATACAACAAGAAGCCTTTGCTGTTTCATTTATTGAAATAAAATTAAAACTTCTTGAGGGAGCAAGAAAACCAGTCCCCTTGGGTAAGATGGGGCAATGCTGAAGTTCACAGCTGGATGATCCCAGAAAGCCGGACCTGCATGAGGCGGGCTGCAGCATCCCACCACCAGCACAGCCCAGAGCTCTCCTGGCCTTTCTCAGCCTGGACCAGGAGATCCCTGGGAGCCCTCTGCTTACTGCAGAGCAGCCTACCCTGCCCGGACATGGTATGTCTTTCTATATATAGTCCCTGGAGGGATCTTAGAGGCAGTACACTGATAAAGCTGTATTCTTCCCAAGTCAAGCATATGGGGAACCTCAGCTCAGCACACAGCTCTCCATCAGCTCATGTTCTCTTCGCCTTTGACACACCAAAACGCTGTTTCAGACCACACATACTCATGATTATCAAAAAAAAAAAGAGACTGTAAACCTTTCAGCATTCAATAACACAAGGGTGACCAATTCTTGGCTAAATTAGGAAGAAAGCTCTTGCGTTGCCGAGCGGCACAGAGCATATCCACGATGGATCCCTATCCCCAGACACTTAGGGAATTAACAAACAGCAACTTTGGGTAGAGAGGTGAGCACTGTGGTTGCAAACTTACGCTGTACTTTCAGGAGGGCAGCTGCTGCCCCTCTAAGTGCCTCATTCATAAACTCTTTTTATTTTGAAGGTGGAACAGTAGTGCTGTACAGCTAACGATAAACAGGACTCGCGGTACGTTTTGCATCTTGGGAGCAATTGCTCTGTGTTAATGCTGCATCATGGTGCTCAGCACTTGTCTCTGCAATTAGGTACTCTAGAGCCCCTAATAAATCCCATCCGCAGAGCCGAATGCTTCGAAATGGCACATTATACAAAGATCAGACCTGGATCTAAATCTTTAGGGTGCGCAGTGAATCATGATAAAAATAGGCTCCCTTGAGACCTGTGAATGATTCAAGATGAGGGGGAGGATAAAACATTTGATTTAGAAAAAAAAAAAATCACTTTGTGTAGTGAATTTTCTGTCTTGTTTTCCTCTCCCATTTTTATTACTTAGCAAGCATTCAGGAAAACTGGATCTTTGCTTTTGAGATATTCTGCACCTGCTGTCTAGCCTATAAAAATGCTGTTTTCAATTCAAAGCAATAAAACACTGCAATTAATCTAAATCACATCATTACTGTTGGAGCCTAGACTCGCAAAATTGGCTCCCTTTACCTCAGTATATACCACTTACTTTATTTTCAAAAATATTTTCAAAATGTATTTTGTTATTCTTACCTCCTTTAACTTAATGCTATTACTCTTTATTTTATTGTTTGTATTAGGACTCACAGGCCCCAATTAAGATTAGATGGCCCAAAGTAAGCAGTAAGCACGAAGCACAGCTCCCTGCCATACAGGCTCAGATGGAGACATGCTCCTCTGCACCGGCAAGTGTCAGCCAGCAGGAAAATTAAAAGCTGGAAGAAATACCACGTGTACCCAACTCCTACGAGACTGGGGTGGTCAGAGTAAGTCGTAACAAGGGTCTCCAGATGCGCCTGGTCTAACCCTGCTGCTGGAGAACATACGCCAAGCACCCAGCGCTGACCGCTGTACCATGCCATAACGAATCCCTGCGGCGGTGACAATGCAACAGCCACCGTAAGCACTGACAGGGGACAGGGCAGGCGTAGGCTGGATGTAGCTGGCAAAAAAGGCAGCAGTATTTCCACTGCCATGCCTGAGCAGCCATGTATTCTCTCAACACTGAAGTTACGTATTGCAAACCCAAAATGTAAGCAGCTGCATCCGAATCGTTCATCCCACGGTGGTATTCAGCAAGGGCATTACATCACATTCCATTAAAAAATGCACGTGCTAAATAAAATTACCTTTTTCAGCCATTCTCACTTAGTAATTCCACATGAAAATCAAATCTGAGGGAGCTTTCCCTTGTATTTACTAACTCTGGAATTTCACACCTAATAGTTTTGCTTCTTTTCAATAAATAAATATATTAACGGCCAGGTTCTCCGCTCTCTCAGTTACGCAACAACATTCACGAACCCTGGTTCCTGCTGTTACTAAGAGACAAAAGTGCGGACCAACATCAAGGTGTGGTTCCACAACGTCCACTGACAGAAAACAAATATGAGACAGTTTCCCAGGAATTTCCATTTGACTTCACAAACAGGACACCTCTCCTGAGGTTTTACAGTGCCCGACCGGGTGAGATTACACCTGAAGCCACACAAACAGGTAACGGGATGCTACCCACAGCCGTAGCAGAGGATGAATCGTTCGTTGTACCAGATTCCCCATTCTGACTTCGAATAAGGTTTGCCAGATTGTCCGGACTCAAACATACCTATAAATTCTTATTCCGTGCTTTCTGACATCAGCAGGTATGAAGCAGTCGGAAATTTGTATCAATAAGCTTAAAAGCAGAAGCAGAGATAGACTGTTCAGTGGAAGGTCAACTGCGTAATGTCCAAGGAAAGTAATTCAATTCCTTTCCTCTTCAGCACACCCCGGACTAGGACAGCGCTGTGCCCCAAAAGATGACTTTATTAATTACTTAGCAAGTTGAACACTGAACTGTGGTCTGTGGCAAAGCCACAAACAGCTCACGCCACCTTACGCCCACAAATAAGCAACACTTTGCAGACTTCAGTGTTTAAATACTGTTAAAACTTCTGGTTCTGTCTGTATTTCAGGTGGTCTCTGCCCAAAGTCCTCAGGAGGTACACCTGTCTCTCAAGGCAATTTCACCGTGGTTTTGGGTAGCCAGCCTAGACCTTTGCTAAGTGATTTTTAACAGCCTGTTACCCTTCTTCCATCACCGTGACATCTCTCACACTTGTTATTGCAAACAACTCCTTAGGTCTCTTTTCGAGATCTAAGTCATTTTTGCATTGTTTTTCCCATACTGAATAGAGATATCGGGATTATTTCCAGTTCGGATATAAAATGTTCTATGAAACTGCTCTATGCACATTGCCAAAACTGGAGGATAAATCAAGTGCTGAAGTGGATGAGCTGATGCAGAGGAGATCAGCTTGCCTTGATTGCCCATATTGTGTCTGACAGTTTACGTTGACACCTTGTCATGAGACCACCACTCCGTCCATAAGTATATTATGGGATTATTCTCTCATTTTCTCCCCTCTTCCTTCCTTTATGGACATCAAGACCCTTCTATTTCCTCTGTTTTCCAAATTTCCCCTCTATCTCAGGTCTCTGAACCGAGTCGAGCCTCTTCAGAGGAGAGCCCATGGAAGATTAAATCCAGTCCAGACACAGGTTCCCAGACTCCAGTACCAGCTATGATATTTCCAAAATATTAGGAGAGAGTTTCCCTGGCCTAAAGGCTGCACGAGGTATTTGGTAGGAAAAAGTGCATTGTGCTTAGACGAGGAAGGCTGGAGCGCTGCGTAGGAGTCAGCTTCCCTGGCATACAAAATCCCACTCTCGGACATGTTTTGAACTGCCAAGATGAAACCAAGGCCCTCCAATGTCAAAAATCAGGAATTCTGCAAGCCTACATGAGACAGCAGCAGTTCCTTAAGGCAGACAGGAAAGAACAGATCATTTAAAACGTAAGTCTCCATGTTCATAGAATCATAGAACCACAGATTGGTTTGGGTTGGAAGGGACCTTAAAGATCATCTAGTTCCACCCCCCCCTGCCATGGGCAGGGACACCTTGCACTAGACCAGGTTGCTAAAAGCCTCATCCAGCCTGGCCTTGAACACTTCCAGGGATGGGGCATCCACAAACAAGTCCTTTATGGCTCTACTGGCCGCACTAACAAACAGTAGTACCACTGGGGAAAAATATGTTGTAGAAGCCAAAACTCAAAGAAACAGCCTTTAGCTACATTTTTATAGAGCCTGCAGATTTCTTGGAGTGAGATGTTATGGATGTGGAATCTGGGAACTTTTCCGAAGAAATATCCTAGTCCTATTTAATTTTTCTCTGGGTTTTTACAATATCAAGAACAAAGAACGCTGGAAGGACATTTTTACTTTGAAAATAACCAAGTTTCTCTTTACTATGAACTAAGAAGATAGGAGCAGTTTTTATAAAAATTAATCCACCTGAACACAAAGTCTAAATCATTCCTTTCCCATCGTATCTGTACGCTCAGCCCTAACTCATAAGATTCCCAAACAGATTTTATACACATACTTGCTCCTGGTTTCTCAGATTCTTTTCTAGCTGAACTCTCCTTGGCACAAGATCAGAGGATGGGAAATTCAGACTAGGTGGATTTAAAACTACCCATTTCTCTGCCGTCTCGGGAATGCTAATGCGTGCTCAGCTCAGAGTGTCATGGACATCTGTACAGCTGCTGGTTACTGTGAGACCACAGAAAATATGATACAGCCTCTGCATTCTGGGGAACTGAGGACAAAATGGATTAAATCACTATGATGTATGTCAGTGACAATACAATAATCAAATGATAGGTTCTCTCCCATGTCTGAGCTTGACTCGGAACATGCCAGGAGACATGAAAGATGACAGAGAGAAAGAAACTGGAATCAAGTATTTTGGCCTTATTGTTCCTTTTTGAGTGAAAATACAGATCAGAACAGGAGCAGAAACAGGAGCTGTGAGAAACTGAAATGTTTTAGAAGGAAGAAAAAAGCAAAAGAGGAAATTATTCCCCTATCATATTAAATTTATAAAAACATGAATGAGATTCTGACATAGGATAGGTACGTCATTTTATTTTCTGTTAAATCACAGCCTTGCGAAAGGGCTTTCCAAAAAGCCAAACTCTCATAAATAGCACTATGCCAGCTTGAGTTTCTTGGCATTTAGCAACGCTAATTGTCCCTTTTTTTCCTTGCTGCTCTTTGCCATATTTCTTGGAAAACAACAGCTGTGTTTATTCAAATAGCAGCATCCTGATGACTTGATGATGGGCTAATCTGTAGGAATTTCAAGTGTGACTGTCCTGTAGGAATCTTTGCAGAGCACCACACAATTGCCTTTGGACAACACAAATCCTTGGAAAGACTTCCACAATTTTAGCCAGTTTGGAAAGTTACCCTTACCCTGTTTAGTTCGGTCTTGTGGAATAATTTCCTCATGCACCGATGTCAGAAAGTAATTCCACAACATAAACAGTTTCCCTGCCGTACACTCTAAGCGGAGGGATGTAGGCAGTATGTTGAATTACAACTGAAACAAGCCTCAGCACTCGTCTGGAAATCAGCGCTATAAATTCAGCGGGACCGCCAGTGTTCCCCATGAAACAATGCAAGCTTCAGCCTACAGGATATCTTAGTAAGCAGTCTGCATAATATATCAAATGATCCAGAAGAAAAGCAACCGTATGAGAGCAGCTGAATTAATCACACGTATTCAGAGAAGCAGCTTTCAGACAGGCGCTCAGTCAGCCAGCCGCGCGTCTCCTCTTTGTGTCGGAGGGGGATGCCCGGTGCCCAGCTAACAACCCATCACGGAACGTTGTTCACGCAGCACTTTCACTCAGACGGGGAAACCAGGATAAAAGAAAGTTTCCTCCCCACCTAAGTCCCGTGTAACTGGAACTTGTGTTTTAAAAAATAAACTGTTAATACAGAGGAATCCAAGGGGAATGAGGATGGGGTGTAAGGCAGATAAAGAACAGGAATAGCGGGGCGAGGGGGCAAGGTGCTCCTGCCAGGCACTGCAGCCGCCCTGCACGCACAACAGCCAGGAACACAGAACACACACAAGATGCTCCTAATGGCCCAGCTTCCCAGTATTACACACCTCAAAACCCAAATACGGCCTTTTTAAAAGACAGAACACATCCAGACCCACTCCCAGACAGAAGGAATCTTAGTTTCATTAGCTGCTTTTTAGGTAATTTGGGCAAATGTTCAGTTATTCATAATCTATTGTAGAGTTGTTCCCTGATCTTTCTCCCTGGATTAGTGGGTTCTACAAAACTGCATCTTTCTGGCTGACCCATTAAAAGCTCTTTGGGGAGTCTCCAAAGACTCCCTGAGCACAGCAAGAACGTGAGTGCAAAAGCCTTTTGCAGCACAGTGAAGAGAGGTTTGCAGATGGGCAATGGGGACTGCTGTGCTCGTTAAGCTTATCTTCCAGTTTAACTTAGAGCAAAGCCTCGATTATATTCCATTTGATAAAACCATACTCAGTCACCAAGAGGTCTGGGAACACAAGCAAATCTACTGCTTTAAAACCAAACAGCAGTTAGACAAAAATCAAAAGCAACGTGTCACCGCACCCATGGACCATAAGACACATCCATTTGTAAAAAGTGCACCTCACCTACAGTCAAGTTCTCCGCGTTTCAGCTTCAAGTCCTGGACTGCACTATACCTATGTCAGCTAAATAATGTTTTATACATCACATAGTTTAATATAGATGAGGTAATTGCATTATTTCTAGTTTGATAGGACCAAACATCATATTCTCCACCTAAAGAGAATACGTACTTTCTCTATAAAGCCATTGGCCAGTATTTTAGCAATGCTCTTAGTCCTCCCAAACTCCTGTGAGTAAGGACAGTGAATATTAGCACTGAAACCTCACAGTCAGTGCAGGTTAAGGCCAAACACAAATCACTGAATAACTGAGGCTGGAATGGGCCTCTGGAGGTCTCTGGTCCAAGCTCCTGCCCCTGGCAGGTCTGGGTCACTCAAGCTGCTCAGCTGCTCTCCGCAGGCAGTCCTAAGATCTGTCCCTGGCCTTCGCTGCCTCCCTGGTCGCATGACCCAGCCCTCTCAACCCCTCCACACACACCCTGTGCTCCAGCCACCACCCAGCTCCAGGGCCTCCATGGCTCCAGCACGTCCGTGCCTCTCCTGGAGCAGGGAACCCCAACTGCACACACTCTAAGTCAATGATGTGGCCTCTTCACCGCACATTAACTCCCCCATTCTCTCTATCATACCCATGTGAGACCACGATACCTGCTTTGAGGCAGAATATCTCCACATCTATCTATTTATTTCTCCATAGGTAGCAGTGTACAGTCAGTAATGATTTCGTGTTTCTTTCTAGGTCATTGATAAAAACCAACACAGACACTCTACTAGGAACTTACTTCTCAGTTACTATCTGTTCAAGGTATCCTTTGAAGCCAGACAGTTAGCCAGCTCAATTGATAATTATTTACATGTCTTAATCAACATTTCAGACAACACTCACTTCAAATGTTTCATTTAGGTTTATTATATTCTTTTTTTCAGCCTAACCTGCAGTCTCACAAAAACTAAAAAGAGTAAAAGATGAGGTTAACTTGACCTTCTCTCATTCCAAAACACTCCACTGACTAGCCATTTATTGCTTCCATTTATTACCTTATTCACACCATTTCATAGTGTTTCCTATTATTTTTCTCTGAACTGAGGAAACAATTTCATTTCTGCTTTTGTCTGTAAGTACATATTTAATTACATAGCCCAAATCTGCATAGAAATAGAGTCACTTAGTCATTTCCTTGCCCATCTTCAAGACACGATAATTCAGATTGTTTTCACATGCACGCTGAATCCCCAACCAACGAAGCATTTTAAAACAAAGCCGATGTGCCCTTCTCGTCCCTTAATACTACAGACTGGTCCTTATCTTACCTCTCCTAGAACAATGTCAAAAAAAAGCAGAATTACCCCTAAAAAGCACAAATCTCCCCAAGTGGTGATTCAGGAAAAAATAGCTTGATTTACATGGAGTTTTACATAAATGCTATCTCATCAATGCAGATGGTTCTCTACAAGTGTATTATCAGTGCTGATGGACTGAATAAAATTGGTGTCATTTTCCTTCACATGACTGAGTTTCTCTTTGCTGGAAAATTAACTACAAGTAACATCTTTGAGCTTTCCTGATTAAAAAATAGGCAAGAGCTTTCTTCTGCACTTAGAATACGCAGCCAAAGTGGTTGAAAAGCTTACAGAACCTAAGTATACAACACCTTAGCTTTTAAAAATAAATAAGATCAATTAGTAAATGTTTATGCTCATGTTCCAGCTTTCCAGCACATGTCCATCTTAATATTCATTTCAAGAAAGTTATTAGTTTAATAGCTTTACCATATATTGCTTTATATTAAATATAACCAGTACTGGTCTTGTCAAAATGAAAAAATTAAAAAGCACTTTTTTGCTCGGGTATCGTCTGCGATGTCATCATGTAAGAAGCAACTGTCAGCAAAATAAACTGCTCTTAAGAGCTGGATGTTTAATCATTATTAACCCACTGAACATAGCAGAAGGCCTCAGAATTATAATGAAGTTAAGATACACATTATGCACATATTCATTCCTTTCTTCTACTTCTTTTTCCGTATCAAACTAACTCGCACTCAGTTCAAACATCAATCGGCGCTGAGCATCAGAGCTCACTTGCCAGAGCACAAAGTATCACTGGATTATAAAAGCACAGCAGTGGTATATTCTCTTTCCTGGAGAATCTACTTTCATATCATGTAAATGTTACGAACTTACAGAGCAACCAAGGCCTCAAGAACGCGCACAGAGAAGTGGTGATCCCACCACACTATTCCCTGCAGCTCTTCGCAGCAAAGCCCATCCTGCCCGCTGGACCAGCTCCAGGCATCCATCCCCAGGGATGCTGCAGCCCTGGGACCCCAGTGCCGCTCCTACACTGTGCTCACAGAGATGCTCATGTCTGCATCTACCTTATCTGATGCTTTTTAGGTTTCTTGTTCATTTCTGGAATCTGTCATACACAGATTTCCAGGGAGCAAGAGGGCTTTAGTCACCCCGTCAGCTCCCATCTCCTGTGCCAGCCCAACGTGGAGGGCAAGGTCAGCCGCCTCCACGGGCAGAAGGCTTCTCACTCTCTCTGGAAGAGGGAACGCAGTTAATTAGATAACGTACAATCCACTCCATAATTAAAATACAGAATGACCTCAATGCCACGGTTCACGTTCGCAGTTTATTATTCATCAGGCACCACTCAAACAACGTCAGCCACCTATTTTTTTGTATTTCCAGTCTATTCAGCAGCTCACACCAGCACCCTGCAGGGCCTGAGGCCTCCAGCTGAATTGCTGCTTCTTCTGAATTGGGATCTTCTCCTACTCTTCTCTAGATATCTTCCTAAGCAGGAAACACTACAACGAGTCCGGCTGCATTTTTCCCAAGGGAATTAACTGTTGCACAATTCTCAGGTGCTTGCCATCCATTCAAATAAACCAAGGCCCAGTGCTCTGGGAGCTGCCCCGGTAGTTTTGCCTGTGGCAGAGTTTGCAACATCTTAATACGCTGAAGCGGTGATCTGAGAAGCCACACTAATACCCCAGCATCTCTCCTAACGAGGAGATGTGAGCAAGACTCCCTGTGCAGAGATCCAGCAGCTCTGGAACCCAGCGACTGCAGCCTGAGCCAACCTTTTGGGGCAAACAGCTAAGCTGGGAGGACATCGCACACATGCCAGTGGCACTGGACAGTCCCTGGAAGGCAAGGACGGTACATCCTTAACTAATGTTGTGTATTGACTTTGCAACAGATCTGTTGCTTCAGCTGTGCGTGATTATTTTTGCTGCTGTGGTATTCATTTCTTTTCTTGCAAGTTTAACATTAACGACTACTCAAACATTTTCTATTTCCACCTTAATATTAAACACCAATATAAAGTCGCCCCAAGTGAGAAGCAGACCAGCATGGAGTACGACAGGACTCAAAAAGTACATATAAAACTCTTTCAGCATCAGATTCTCAATGACAGTGAATGTTTCTTATGTCGTTGAGGTTTGGGTTTCTTAACTGCTCCTGGCTAAAGCCTCGGTGGTTAAGCTGCCATCTATGCTGCAGGCTCCTTTGCAGTACTGTAACACAGAATGAGAATAACAAGTAATACAATGTATATTTATGCTATAATTTGAATCATTAAATAAAATGTCACTGTATACACACAGCTGCTTTTTGGAGAGCAACAGTAATTTCCTGCTTTTCAATGACTTGAACAAATGTGCTAAGTTTTAAATAAAAGTCTTTTTGCTTGTTTCTTAATTGGTGAATTCTTGTGTCAAAGCACCCAAATCATTCCCAGAATTACGGAAAAACTGAATTCGCATTGGAACATTTACTGGCAAGATACGCCTATAGAAGCTGGAGAAGCTCAAGCACGTGCAGCAATCTCCTGGTTTACTTCTGGCTAGTAACCCCAGGCGGGGATGGCAAGGCTTTTAGCGTAGGAGTTGACTAGAGCCCAGTTACCTGTGTGCTCTCTGAAAGATGATGTAATCGGATTGTCAGTGCCAAAACAGACTTTCCCACTTTGTTATATTTTTATAAACCTAAAGCATGTTTTCTTTGTAAAGAGAAAAAAATGTCCTTTAAGAAAAGCGACAGCACCGAAAGGAATAAACATTTCTTAGTGATGCTGCCTCCATGAAACACGCCTAGGCAACAAGCACTGTTTCCCACAAGAATCAGAGTTTCACACTTTCACTATTTAAACGCTGTTCGGTTTTGCTGTAAAACATGAGAAATTAATCCCCAAATTAATCCTTAATGGTTTAAGGAGACCATTATCTAACTCCACAGTCATGGGCACACACCCGGAGAACCAGAGGTTACTTGGAAGGCTAATGCTGAAAAACCTGACGTTTTGAAAAACTTAAAGAACTAGATGTTCCTTGAAAGGTTTTGGTAATGGGTGACGGGGTGATTTGAGGAAGCCTGGCCCTTTGCCTCGCTCCCCCGCAGACGAGACTGGGCTCAGCGTGAAGGAATCAGCCCGACAGCCAACTCCAGGGCGTGCGGACACAGCAGCTTACCCCATCCCGGGTGATTTGAGGAAGCCCGTCCCTTTGCCTCGCTCCTCCACAGACAAGGCTGGGCTCAGCGTGAAGGAACCAGCCCGACGGCCAACTCCAGGGCATGCGGACACAGCAGCTTACCCCATCCCCAGTCGGTATGGAGACCAGGGGCCTCGATGCACAACACAGAATGTCTTCCCCACCGACAGGGAGACGGTAGATTTCATGGGAGAGAGACGGGACAGTTGTCCCGTCCCAGTGTGAATCCCAAGGCTTATGGATGAAGCAGAGACCAAAACTGCAGTGACTCTATCATGACTTTAGCCTTCAGCATCACTTGAAATTTATAAAAATCCCTGACACAAATTTACAAATCAGTCTGAATAAGACATGACTATCTCTTAATGTTCAAAAAAGGCACATTCATAATTAAATTATCATCCTTAGTTTACTTGCCTTCTCCCTCTTTCATACTGAAGGCTTAGCTTCTGTTTAATATCCATAATAGGTAACTCATTCCCTATAGAGATTTACATTTGATCTCCAGAACACTACAAAGGATTTCACACAAATCTTCTTAATTTACTGCGCATACATCACTGCCACCACTCTTCAAAGCTACTGTTTTGTCTGCTGCTTGCACTGCTCTTCAGATAACACACACACACATATATATCTATGCACTTATGTATGTAAAATATGTGGTGTTCCTCACCAGCTTCCTAAAAATAAAAATCCATCAGAAAAGTTGATCCTGTGGAAAATAAACAGATATCTAGAAGGGGCAGCAGGAGGGAAGACTTAATGATTTTCTTTCTTTACAGAGTTAAAATGTGGACACCTGAGAAGTTTTGTCCAATGCAGGTCAAATCAAAACTGGCAATGCATGTGGTCATGGAAATGTCTTGATTTTTGTTGGGTTTGAAATTTCAAGAAGCATCATTTCAAATTCTGAAAGATTTCATATCCGTTGGGACTGAATTAATGTATAGGCCTACCAGTGTAAATGGGATTTGAGTAAAAAAAACATCTTAGTGAATATTGACAAGAATGTTATGGATTTGTCCTTGCAAGTAGACCAAGGACTTGGACAGAAAATGTAGGAATGAGAAGACCTATGATACTTATTTCCTACAATATTTTGTTAGTGAGACCATTTGCAACCAAAATGTTCAAGTGAATTAAAGTCTGGTGCATGTGCTGAAAGTGCAGGTTGAGGTTTGCACAAAATACATTTTAGCAGGAAAATGAGCAAGAAATTAAAAAAGAACTCGAGCCCTTTCCTTGGTGACAGACCAAATTTCTGCTGCCACCGTTTGTGCCCATTTTGCTTTTTTATTCTGACTCCTCAGTCATCCAGTAAGACTATGAATAAAATAAATTAACCTTATTAATTATGTAACGACAGGGTGTTTTTTTGTTTCATTAATATGTATTGGGCTCTGTGCCTCCACATAAAGTCCAAATGAAAAAGGCATTATTATTATTATTATTTCAGTTCTATGAATTTGTCACAGTGATGTAATGGTGTCACAGTAGGCTAACAGGTTTAAACTGAAAGCTGGTAGATTTAGATTAGATAGCAGGAAAAAACATTCTTCCCGGAGAGGGTGGGGAGGCCCTGGGACAGGTTGCCCAGAGAAGCTGTGGCTGCCCCATCCCTGGGAGTGTCCAAGGCCAGGCTGGATGAGGCTTGGAGCAACCTGGTGTAGTGGAAGGGGTCCCTGCCCATGGCAGGGGGGTTGGAACTAGATGTGCTTTAAGGCCCCTTCCAACACAAACCATTCCATGGTTCTATAATTCCAAGTATGGAGAAGAAGATACCTATGTGTGTGACATACATCCACAAACCCGTAAGTATGGGCATGGAAACCACACGATGTTTCTAGCATCCGGCTAATGAAGTTCAAACCGTCAGTCAGAAGAGAGCGCACGTGTAACAGAAGCCTTGGGGAAAGCAGTGCCATTCCTTTCTGAGGAAATAACGGTACTTAGCAGTCAACCCAAATGTGCCATCTCACACGCTCTCCACAGATGAACGGATCAATACAAGCAACAAGATGAACTTCCTTTAACTGACACTTTCAGTCATACACAACAGAGGTGAAATCCTATCCCTGAGAAGCTGACGAAGTCCATGACTTCAGCAATGCCAAAATTTGACTAAAAGATCTCCATGACAGAGCCTACCACAACAGTCCAGGTGGTTTGGATCGGTTGGGGACTGCCAAAAAACACAACTACTTTTGTTCTAGCTGGCATTTGTTCTTTCCAACAAACCTCAGCTTCAATGTCTAAGGGTTACAACTCGCAACAGGTAAAAACTGGACACGAGGCACATCTTGCCTAAGAGGGACAACATGGCAATGGCATGATGAGGCACATCTTGTCTAAGAGGGACAACATGGCAATGGCATGATGAGGCACATCTTGTCTAAATGGGACAACATGGCAATGGCATGATGAGGCACATCTTGTCTAAGAGGGACAACATGGCAATGGCATGATGCGTAACAAGGATGCAAGGACCCTGCTCTGCTGTGCACCAGCTATTGGCTGCTCGGGGAAAAGATGCTTCATACTTAAGCACTTCTACGCCTTCAAATGCTCATGCCTTGTGCAGCTTGATTAGCTGACAGGAATTAATTGATGAATTTTTGACAGTAAATTCAGTGTGGAACAAACATCCTGAGCTGCTTTTCCAGTATCAATGTGCAGTGGATTTCTCCTGTCTCGGGTCCTTTTTGGCAGAAGAGAGCAGGGAAGGGCGACCGTACCCAGGCAGGAGAGCAGCTTCGCACTGCATGCATTGCCCACGCTAAGAGCAAGGGCTCTTTGCTACTAAAAGGTGTGACTGCAACACACTTCCTCTCATCAGTGGTGTTTCCGACTGCTAACCCAGCAAAACGCCCGCTCCTTTCTGTCGCTGAGGTTTGGGGAGGGGAGAGGAAAGCTAAGGGATGACCCACTCCCTGAATTTCTTGTCTATTTATTGAGTGCAGACAGCTATAATTTATTAAGTAAACTACCTGGCACCAGTAGACAAACTCAAAGTCTATGCTTTCCATTACCACTCCGAGGAGAAAGTCTCTAAGACATATGCCAAATGCACATAGGTAAAGTAATCAATATGGGGAGGGGGAGGGCAGATTAATCACAAGTTATGCAATGCTGCACCCTGAAAGCCGTTCGATTTAATCTCCACCCCGTGTAGCTATTTCGAACCTAGCACTGTACAGGTGTTTGCAGGCAGTTCCGTGCTAGCCTCGTATGACCCGGGTCCGGGTTAATTGCTTAAAAAAGGTAATTTTATTAGAGAGATAAAGATATAGCTAACACTAATAAGCCGACTTCAAAATATAAAGAGCCTTTCAAGATTGGATTTTTAGTTACCTTGCTGCTCTTTCTTTAGGATCTAATTGATTTTCTTGACATCTCTTTAGCCTGGCATGCTGCCTGCCTAAGTACTTTATCTGACCTTCAGGCTCTTCGCCAGGTATTGATCCCAGCCCTACAATGGCTATGTTGTAGCTGCTCTTCCAACTTTGATAAGGGCTAATGTACCAGCACCAGCCAGACAGGAAGTCAATGGCCACAAAATTTCTATCATCCTGCTCTCCCTATCTACTTATGTAAGTATTCTGAGCAATGCTGAAATAAGATCCCAAGCAGGCCATATGTGCTTCTACTCCAAATTTCTCTTCCAGGAAATAATGTACAAAAAAAGCCCCTTAAATAAAAGTGTTTCGATAGAATTTTCATCATGGAGTTAAAATAAAGCTCTTCTGATTTGATGAGCAGAAATAGAAGCAAACTGGAGCTGTTAAATAAAATATCAAAACAATACCAAAAAAAAGGCAAAAAAAAGAAAGGCAGACTTTTCAGTAGCATCTCAAACACTCAAGTAAATGAAAATATTTTGGACAAAACCTTAAAAGAAGGTAAAAGTTAGCTGTATCTTTAGTAACCCTTCAAAGACAGGAATTTATTATAAATTACTAATAGCAGAATACAGCCCAAATTTAAAATGGGAAAGAAAAAGAACATAAAACTTGCTAACATTCTTCTAATAGCAAGTCAACGTTAAGTTTTCCCAAATCCCACTTCACTCGCGTAAGGCCTTGTGGCCACGTCGTTAGAGCCATTACGCAATCTGAAGATAAAGACCAGTATAACCTGTTTCCAGCAGATGTTATATTGTGTAAGGGGCTACAGTGTAAGGCAGTTAATGGATCATCTCCTCAGAGCACATTCCTGAAACCACTGCATCCAATTAAAATGGCAGCGTGCTATACAAGATTTGGGGTTGTTCAAAAAGCTTTACAGGGCAAATAAATACTTGCACCATGTGCAAAAGAGCCCTGTGATGTCCGACGCAGTGAGGAGCCATGGCTTCAGGATGAGACTCCACACTTGGAAAATACTGGTTGAATCCCAACGCTGTTAAAAACGCTCTTCACAACTACGGAGTCTTTCGGTCTCCGTAAAACAAGGGATGCACAGGGAAGGCTGCCAGATAAATACATTAAAAAATGTATTCACAGACAACTGTTAGAGAGCGAGACAAATACCACAGACAGACAAGAGCCATGTTTAGAAGATACTGCTGCCCTGAGGCTCCCGCTGCTCCAGAATGAAGTCCAGCTTAGACATAACTGCCAGATACTCTGGATGTAAAAACCCCACTGAAATATTCTGCATTTATATGCTCTTTATATTTGCTTGAAATAGTTAAAATACACCACATTTCAAAAGTTAGGCTCACCAGCACCCCACCAAAAGTTAGGGATTAGCAGCACAGTAAATGGCATCATAGAATCATTGAGGTTGCGAAAGACCTTTAAGATCATTGCCTCCAACCGTTACCCCAGCACTGCCAAGGCCACCACTGACCCCTGTCCCGGAGCGCCACATCTACTACAACTACTTCAATCACAACCTCTTGTGCAGAGAAAGAATAAAGTTAGCCAAGGGCAAGACTTTAACAGGGAAAAGGACGGATTTTTCAAGTGACAAAGAAAACATTGCAATCAGAGCATCTCATTAAGAGAGGAGAAGGCTCCAAGGAAACCTTATAGCACCTTCCAGTGCCTGAAGGGGCTACAAGGAAGCTGGGGGGGACTTTTTACGAGGGCCTGTAGTGACAGGACAAGGGGTAACGGGTTTAAATTGAAAGTGGGAGATTGAGATGGGACATCAGGAAGAAGTTCTTCCCGGAGAGGGTGGGGAGCACTGGGACAGGTTGCCCAGAGAAGCTGTGGATGCCCCATCCCTGGAAGTGTCCAAGGTCAGGCTGGATGAGGCTTGGAGCAACCTGGTCTAGTAGAAGGTGTCCCTGCCCGTGGCAGGGGGGTTGGAACTAGATGATCTTTAAGGTCCCTTCCAACCCAAACCTTTTTCAGTGTACAAGATCCCCTGTGCAATATCTTGCACTCAGCCCTTCAGGAAACATATATCCTTCACCCTGTTGTACCTCCCTACGCTGCTGGTACAGCCTGGAAAGAGGCTTTAAAAGTCTTGTTATTTTAGCAAGGACTCGTCTGTTCCCCTCCAAAGCAATAGTGTAAGTTACAAATTAAGATTTTGTAGATTGATCCACTATTTAAATTTATTTGGCCCCCCATAAGTGCTGTGATGCTTCATACATAAGTAGAGGAGGAAGACGCCTCCCAGACGGTTTGGCACGGCCCCAGCAGACCGTCAGCAAAGAGGCTGCCAAAGGATCCGCTCCCACACTGCAAAGTGCATGTGGAAGGGCAGAAGAGCTCTGCTTTGACTAAGACTGGCTGAAGTCCTGGCTCGTAAAATAGATGCATCTGACAGCAATGAAGTTAACAGAATCAGCATAACTACAACACTGAGGTATAGGGCTTCTCCCCCGTTCTGTGGTGCTAAGGCGAAGCGGCTGAACTCAAGGCACACCTCTGCTTCTGATCCTGTTTGCTTATGCTGCAGACAATTCCTTCCATGGTTTCAGAATTCCTGCTCAGACGAACGAGTTGAAAAGGAGGAAGGAGAGGGAGGATCCTACTGCACCTATAAAGTGTGGCCAAAGCACCCACCGCTCTACCCGGAGGATCTGCCACGGGCAAGGTCCCTAAGCAGGAGCCTCCACTGGCTATAACCACCCCCCCAGCCCTCCACCCCAGTCTCCCCCAGGGAGCAGCCAAGGAATGGGAAAGGGAACAGTAGGGAGGCACAGGAAAACTTAGAGGGAGATCTGAAAAGAGGGCAAGAAGATGACGAAGAGGGCTCAGAAAAAATCTGGATTAGGGAAGATGATTAAGCAGGACATGGGGCAGGGGATGAGACAGAGATCCACGATCTGGTTTCCTTATCTTTAGGGGAAGGCCTAATTTGCTTTAGTTGCAATTAGCCTTTTTACCTTGTAAGTGCTGACGTTTAGCCGAGATTTATACGTTTGTGTGTGTATAGCTGGGAACAGTCTGTGTATTTGGAGACGGTGATATTTCTCTATTATTGCTACTGGCACAGGCTGGACCAACATGGCACAGGAACCACTGAATTCTACAGAAACTTCACTAGGTCTGGAAAATGTCTTTGTCATCAATGGCCCTGACACCTAGAGTGGCTAACCTTCAGCTACAGAGATGTGGGTGGACAAGCGCGGTGGTTTTTTTGTTCTTTCAGGAAAGGAACAGTCATGTTCAGTACGATTTAAATTGATTATAAGTAGAAGAGGTTTGGGTTTTCTAAGTTTCATTGAGAGGTTTGAGAACTTAGAGACAGGAGCTTATTGTGCTGGCAAATTTACTTTTCCTGTTCGTATTCTAGAGGGTGTTTCTTCCTCTCTCTGACAATATTTTATCTTTGGTTTAGCAAATTTTTAAGTTTAGGCTGAACGTTCTTTTTCACACAGATATTATTTAAGGGATCTTAATATAATAAAAATGAAAATTTGGTCATTGACACTGCATCATATAAACATAGAGTGATTTTTAACTGAGAGATCAGTTATATTCTGTTCATAGACAATCTGCTCCTACTTCCAATTATTTATCCTCTCCAACCAATTCCTGGCTTTATGGGTTTCACTTTTATTGTAATCCCATCCTATCTTAATTCCGTGTTATCAGCAACCCTGTTAGAGTAACGCTATTTCCTGACCTGATACATCAATACTTGATCCTCTGTATTTATGATTTTTTTTTTTAATTTCTGATCTCCTTTATTTCTCCTCCTTAGGAACTTCTGTTACATAACTTGCTCTACTAATGTTACCCATAACTTGGGATTTATTTCACAGACTTTATCTTCACTAAAGCTCACATTTTACACAGAAACGCTCCAACAGATGATTTAACCACAAGTACCCAGCAATGACAGTTAAATGCACTACAAGACTTTAGGCGAGAGCAATCCAGCTGAGCCTCTGATGATACCATTCCTCTTTCAGACTGGATGGGATAACGCAGTCTGGCCAGCTTCGAGAGGAACAAAAATCGCTGTGCGCTCTAACACAGACACTGTGTAAGGGAACTGACAACACACTTCTAGGTCACTATTCCTTTCTTCTCCTATTTCAGGACCCACCATGTATTTGAGTATTATATGACTTCTGGTAAAAACAAAAGTATCTGTTAATGCAATACAGTGAAGGGTTCTTGCGGAGCAAGGAAAATTGTCTGGATCTGCAGAAACCCGCAGGTATGCAGAGTTCTGAAACTTAACAACACAAACCCTAATTTTCATTTCAAGAATTTAATTTCCTACTTTCAATTTTATTTTCAGCAAAATTTCACTACTTAGTTTTAATGAGTGCAGAAGTTACAGAAAATATAGCAGAATGATATCCCCATCTGAATACACCTAATAACTTAGTAAGATTCTTACTTCTTTAGAATCTGGCTCAAACTGGGCTGAACCACGTGGATGAAAGAAGTCTCCTTCTCAAGTGAGTGTCATGGAAAGGCACAACAGAATTCAACACTGTCCAGTGTTGAATCTAGGGGTGCCTTGGCCTCGGATTGACTAGGAGGGGGTTCCAGGTTAGATACAATGGCAGAGATTTCTTGAAAACCTTATCAGCCCCTGCTTCTATTGCAGCATCTTCAAAATATATGTCTATATCTCTTTCATGATGACTAAATTTCTCCCAAAAGAGTTTGATCCATAAAAGTGCTGGTTTAATCATCATTGACTTAATGATTCTTTTGCGATGTCAATTAAATGGTATGAAAAATTAAACCATTTACAGAACACGAGGACCTTTTAAATTACACATTTCAAAAATATTATTTAAAATTCTAGTTACATAATCCTTTTAGAACTGTCAAAGAATAATGCCGCTCTAACATTTGACTCATTACTCATGCCAATGCTTGTTGGAATTCACAGGGTTGGCAGGTATTTAAATACCAAACTCACTCGAAATGAAGAAATTAGCAAAGTGTAACAGCAAAATTAGGGGATGGTATGCAGAAGGGGTCACACATACACACCATTCAGGTGAAAAAGCCTGTTAAACACCCAGTTTTACACTGCTAACATCACGGTAAAGTTCCAATTCTATAACAATTTAAAATTTCTGTGAATTAAGCCATACATCCAACGTGGGTTTCTACTTTTGTTCTTTGCAAACACGCTGAGCCCTTTTGCTGGGAACATTTCTCTTCCTTTCAGCTGGTTTTACCCTTTCCATCTCTCCCTCCCCACACCCACGCCACAGCACACCCCTGAATGGATGCTGCGCTCGACTCCTTCGTTTCATTCTCTTAGAAAGTTGCCTCCGTACAGCTAACCACCTCAAGCAGCAGCTTTATAAAGCCGTGTTTTCAACTTAAAACGGACCGCGGAGCGTTTGTTTTAGCACCCAGCATTAGGACTGACAGCCATCGCGCGGGAGAGCACTGCAGCTCACTCTTCAGGGACTAACTGCTGTTGCCTTCGCTGCGTCTCTTATGGGAAACGAGAGGAGAGGTTTTATCTGGGACCTGTATGAATGTGGGATTTCCCCTCGAGGGAAACATTCAAATAAGCCCGAACACATACAAGAAAGACTCCTTTTGCTTCTCCCAACCCAACAGATATGCACTACAGGTCACAGTGTTTGTCATGTGAATATCAGGGCTCAGCAATATAATTACGGAAACTAAATAAAATCTGACAGTTACATCTGTAATAAAAGACACCATTCATGAAGTCGCCTATTTTCCGAACAACCATCATGCAATACCATACATAAATTAGCAAAAGGCAGTAAAAGAATGGCATGCAGCCAAATTACCGTGATAATTTCTGGCTTCAGTGCCCATCGCAGTCTCCAGTGATTTTTATCAGCGTGTAAAGTCTCATGGCGGTTGTTGTTGAGCACGCACTATCAAAACTCACTTCTCTTTCAGTCCTGCTAAATCCTAAATACATTCTGGAAACGAGTCCGCCCCTTCTCTCACTCCACCTTTTATATATATATATATATATTCATTT
>NW_010273974.1:0-1965 GCF_000690775.1 Eurypyga helias
AAAAAAAAAAAAAGGGAAAAGTTAGTTTTTCTTAGCCTGCAGGAATTTAGAGAAAATTAATTTAAAAAATCCCCCAAACTCCAAAAAGGTTCAAGCCTGGAGATGGGGAAACACGCACGCTCCTTGGCGATGCTGCAAACAGAATGGTCCTCAACAGACACCCAACGCTGAAGACACCCCAGCCCATTCATACCGAGGAAAGTTATCCCGAGAAAATAAAAGAAGCGGCTTAAATCTCCTGCTTTTTTTCCCCTTTTTTTTCCCCTTCCTTTTTTTTTTTTTTTGCCAACAGAGCTGGAGCTGGGAATCCATTAGCCTTTAATGAAGTGAAACCCTCATCTTGCCGGAGCCACCTCATTTAGCGCAATTGTTTCGCAGCCATTACGGAAAGACAATTACAAGGAAGCGGCGAGAGTAATTGGAAATGCTGGCGGGAGTTGGGCGAAATGATAATAAATAAAAATATTCTCCCTAATAAGCTTGCCAGGAGGGGGGTGGGCTGGAGAAAATCAACATAATTAGAACTGAACCTTGGCGAGGAAAAACAGACAGCGGGGTGGCGAGTGCTCGGCATGGGGAAGAAGGAGGAAAGTGGAGAAAACTTCATTTTTTGCCCCAAGAACATCAGGAAAATTACTTTTTCCCACCTGTATGAAGCTATTGGGAGCAAAAATTGCTTGGAAAGTGGGATGCTGCGCATGGGGATGCAGGTGATGCTCCTCCGCTACCTACCCCCAGGATGGGTTTGCTCCTCCATTCCTTGCTCCAGGCCAAAATTAAAGACAAAAAAAACACTTAAAAACAAGATGGTTTTGTCTGTGGGACAGCATGGAGGAGCATCATCGGGTAACATGAATTTGTCCACAACAGAGAGGGGTTTGTGTATGCAAAATGCAATTATTTTAGCAAAAGGCTATTCTTACAGATATTTGGGGATGTATTTTGCTTGGCAAATGAAGGAAGAATGGTAAAATCACATCTAAAACCACACACAGGATGCCATCAGCAGGTTCCCTCCTTGCTCCTAGAATTCTGGCTTTTTCCCCCAAAATACGCCCGTGTCCTGCGCAAACATCCAGGTTCTGTCCCCAACCTCATTCTGCCCCATGCTACCTGAGCAGCTCCTCCAAAGCGATTTGCAGCAAGAAGTCCTATAAATTATGGGTTTCCACCTAAAAAAAACCATTCAGGCGGGAGTTTGCACCCAAAAACTCCTGCAAGCAAGGGCTTGCAGTGAAAAAAACTCATTCAAGCAGGGATTTGCACCCAAAAAACCCACTTTAACCAGGTTTTGCACCAAAACTGCCCTTCAAGCAGGGGTTTGAACTCAAAGTTATCCTTCAAAAAGGGGTTTGCACCCAAAAGAAAGCAATCCAAAAAGGTCTGCACCAAAAAAAAAACTTTATACAGGGGTTTTACACCAAAAAAAAAAGCCCTAAACCAAGGGTTTGCACCAAAAAGTCCTTCAAAAAGGTGGTTTACATCAAAAAAGCCCTGCAAATGGCCAGTTTGCACCAAAAAAAACCACTTTATACAGGGGTTTTCCACCAAAATAAATCCTTCAAGCATGTGTTTTACACCAAGAAGTCTTTCAAAACTGGGCTTGCACATAAAAAATAGCCTTTAAAAAGGGTTTTGCACCCAAAAAAGGCCTTCAAAAAAGGGATGGCAACAAAAAAAGTCCTTCCAACAAGGGTTGGAAACCAACCCCTTCTAAAAAACTCTGAAAACTAGGGGGTTTCACCAAAAAAATCCATTCAAATAGGAGTTTGCACACAAAAAAAGTCCTTTAGAAAGGGTTTGCCTCCAAAATCCAACCCCAGCATCTTCCCTCTCTGCTCCCATTCTCCATACATGCAATATTTGCCCCAAGATACATCTTTTTCAGCTGATCTCAGAATTTCGGAGGGATGGATTAAATCACCTGCTCATCATATTTTCCCCAAAATAGGTGAAATACTGTGT
>NW_010273974.1:2004-4426 GCF_000690775.1 Eurypyga helias
CCTACTTGGAGTCTCTGCAATCCCACTGGGGCAGGTGGGATAAGCCAACAATGCTGGGAGTATCCCAAGCCTTGACCAGGATACTCCCAAATATAACACATCCCCAAAACAATAAAATCACCACCACCACTAAATAAAATCATCCCCAAAACAGTACAATACCCCAAATAAGTAGCATAATACCCCCAAAATAATAAAATATACCCTAAAATAATAACATATCCAAAATAAATAATAAATTTAGCCCCCAAAATAGTAAAATACCACCCAAAATAATAGAATATTCCAAGTAAATAATAAAATATCCCCCCGAAGCAGTAAAATACGACCCAAAATAATGGAATATTCCAAGTAAATAATAAAATATCCCCCAAAAATAGTAAAATACCACAAATCCCCACAATAAAATACCACCCAAAATAATAGAATGTTCCAAGTAAACAATAAAATATCCCCCCAAAATAGCAAAATACCACAAATCCCAGCTCCAGCCCTCTGGAGTGAAGGCGACTTTCATTTAAAAACCACGCACATTTTTTTTCCTTCCCATTTCCAAACTCCATCAAGATCATTATCACAGAACGAGATTGGAGATAAAGCATTTTTATTTTCTTTTCCTTACAGTGGGATTTTTCGGCGCTGCATCCTTCCCTCCCAGCTCCCATGGAAGTCAACTCATGTTGAGAGTTAATGTTTCGTTAATAGATATATTTTTGGTTTCATTAATACCTTTTCTTTTTTTTTAATTTTCCATATTTCTCCTTGGTCACCAATTATTTTGCTCTCAAAGGGGTTATCACAATTCTCCCAGTAACTTTTTAGACTTACTGCCTTCCGTAAGCCACAGGTGATGCTCATGCTGCAATACCACATTATTAAATAATAATAAATATTATTACATATTATTAAAGATTATTAAATATCCTGCACAGCTGCATGCACAGGCATTTGGGAGCTGCAGAATCCCTCCACTACCAGGCTGGGATGCTGAGTTGGGTACCAGGGGGCAGAGTCCTGCTGGGAAGATAATGGACAAAGCTCTTGCAAATTGGGGGAAAATTGGGGTATTTTGGAGCTTTTTAGTTCACTGACAGTAGAGGAGGGGAGAGGGAGGCAGTTGTGGTGCTTGCTGGGAGTGTGTGTGGGAAAGTGCGTGGGAGCGTGCAGGAGAAGACACACGGGAGGATGAATGGGAGGTTGTGCAAGGAAGTGTGCAAGGGAGCTGGGGGCATGCACGGGAGTGTGTACGGGAGCGAGCACAGCAGCATGCGTGCAGAGAGCGTGCATGGAGAGTGCCAAGAAACATGCCTGGGAGCTTCCTAGAAGCGTGCATGGATCATGCAAGGGAGCTGGGAGCGTGCACGGGACAGCATGGGAGCGAGCACAGCAGCATGCGTGCAGAGAGCGTGCATGGAGAGTGCCAAGAAACATGCCTGGGAGCTTCCTAGAAGCGTGCATGGAGCATGCAAGGGAGATGGAAGCATGCATGAGAGTGTGCACAGGAGTGAGCACGGCAGCGTGTGTGCAGGGAGCGTGCATAAAGAGTGCCAAGAAACATGCCTGGGAGCTTCCTGGAAGCGTGCATGGAGCGTGCATGGGAGCTGGGAGCGTGCACGGGAGCTCAAGGTGTGCAAGGAAGTGTGTGTGGGAGCTGGGAGCAGGTATGGAAGTGAGAAAAGGAATGTGCATGGGAGCGTGTAAGGAAGTGAGCAAGGATGGGAGTCAGAGATGTGCAAGAAGTGTGCATGGGATCTGGGAGCATGGACCAGAGTGTGCCGGAGCTGGCATGGGAGCTGGGAGAGCGCGCAGTAGTGTGCAGGGGAGCTGGGAGCATGCATGGGAGTGTGCACGGGAGTGTGCGCACAGGAAACGCTCCGAGTAGGTAACTGCAGCCAGAAATGACCCAGAAAAAGTGTCAGAAACATACAGAAAGTTGATTTTCAGGGAAATTTCCTTTTTTTTTTCCCTTCTGGGAAGGAGGAAAGCCAAAGCCACTTTTGATACAGAGGAGTAAAAACCATCCCTTGCTCTCTATCTTTATTTAAGTGCCCATCTGAGCCACCCTGAATGTCCTCGTGCCCCCCAGGTTTTGGTGCTGAAATATGAAATTTCGCTGACTGACACCCCCTTCCCTAGGGGGTCTCTAGATGCCCACTCACAATCCCATTGGATTTGCCAGAACTGGGAAAAGTCAGGGCATTACTGCACCCCACAACCGCCCGGCGATGCTTTATTACTATTACTATTACTATTATTATTATTAAATTCTGTTATATCTGGGTGTGAAAATATGAATGGAATCAGTGCTGTTACTGTTGACATATATATAAAATATTAATATAGAATGAGTTTTACATGATATTTTATATATAACTGTGTAGTTATTATATATTATGTAATTATGCATTATATAGTTATATAT
>NW_010273975.1:0-12094 GCF_000690775.1 Eurypyga helias
CTGACACGGCGGCCATTGTGAAGGTAGCAGGGAGCAGGGTGTAGGGCGGTGAAAGTCCTCCTGGTGTGCTGAGAACGGGAGACCTGTACAAGCAAGTGGGAAGAGTGGGACAAAGCCGGCGTCTGGCACCTGGGGGCAAGAAAGCACCTGTGAGACCAGGAAAGGGAAAGGTGTGAGCAGGAGCAAAGTGGAAAGGAGAAGGTAGGTCCAGGGTGGAGGTCAAGGTGCCCAGGGAGGAGGTGCTACAGAGTCCTGCGGGTGGGAAGAGGGAGCTGGCACATCACAAGGAGGTGCTACCTGCTTCCCAGGGGGAGAGGAAGGAGTGGAAGTCCTCAGAGTAGTCCTGTAGTGCGGGCGCAGCTACAGCCACTGACCTGGGGGAAAAAGGGCCTCTGGACAATAGAGCCCCAAGTATATTGACCAGGGACTTGCTGCCAGTCCCTGAAATAGGGGAGAAAATGGCTTGCACCCTGAGTCCCCTTAGGAGGGAGAAAGGGGAAGAGGTAGTGCATGGAGTTCTTGGTGTGCAGTAACGTTTCTGAAGCAACTAGAGGCTGTTGCTGTGCTCCTCCTGTTTATTTTTAACCAAAGAAAATGAGTCTCATCAGATTTACGTTTCAACTCTTACCCTTTAACAGTCCCCACTGAACTACATAGGAATTTGGCATGGACGAGTAGTACATCAGATAAATCATTCAGTAGACATAAAGACCGTTTCCTCTCCTTTAAGTGCATTTCTTGTAGGCTAGGGGTTCCTAAACTTGTGACCACCGAGTTTTTCTTACCACTGACTCTCTTCTGGCTGAAAATGTTCTCTACCAAGGCTTGAGCTACCTCAGTGTGGATGAGGGAGGCCTCTGGTACAGTGTGGGCCCCAGCACTCAGGTTGATGAATGAAATAAGGGTGGCACCCTTAGGATACCACCAGCACTGGTGATACAGCATCCTTGCTGTTTAGTTTTAGAAAAAGGTACTGCTTTGCAACAGGTGAACTTGCTTCATGAGCAACCTGGCTTGCAGAACTGTCTCAATGTAGCTATACTGCTACAGCTATGCCCTTCTTATTGCTCTGGATTGTTACGTAGCTTATTTTGACATAAAAGTGATTCTGGTATAGAGCAGAGTAACAGTATCAGAATAAAGTCACTTTTACTCCCATTTACAGAGGGTTACACTGGCAGAATTGTAGCAGCAAAAGGACACAGCTGGAGGCAATAATGTCTCTTTCCCTGTATAGTGCTCATATTTTTCAAGTAGATGGCATACTTCTGCCCTGCTTCTCCCTTACTGGAGTTGGAAACTGGAACCCAGTGGAAAGAAGTGACTGCAGGGCAGGTACCCTCTTGAAAAAACAAACGTTCAGCAAAAATTTCTGTGGCCCGGTCCTTACAGTTCCTGTCTTGCTGAAGGAGAGAGGAAGTGAGGAATATAAATCTATATGATCAAAGTAATACAGCTATTAGTAAATAACCTTTCTTCCTCCTTCAAGTGCTGCCTGCATAAATATCCATTTCTATGTATACCTGTACCTGTTCTCAGAGGAGGTGGGTTTGAGGAGTATTAATTAAACAGAGAATGATTTCCCGAAATGGGATTTAGATCAAGTTGCCAGACTAAGAAAGGGCTGACAGTTTGTGAAGGTCGGTTTCTACACAGAAATTTTACACAGCTCTATGATGGAGACGTTTCCCAGAAATTCTGTGGAATGTACTGTTGACCTTGTATAATATAAAGTGCTCAAAACTTCAAGCTCTGTAGTGATAGAGTGATACAAAAATATATAAGCAAGACTTGAAGAATGTTAAATATTCTTTAAAACCTATGAATAGAAATTGCTGATACTTGGGGTTTTGTGCAAGAAGACCTGATTGAATCTCATGTTGCTTTCCACACTTTAAAGGTACATGATGGCTTCTTTAACAAAATAATTTTTTCGAGCTGGTTGATACATAAAGGTTGTGTATAAACCTTTTTAATAATGCAAAGTTAAGGTCAGTATTAGTATATGTCAGTTTGGAGTGTCAACTTCTGGTGACTTCCAGGCCTCTGATAAACAGAGATAAAAGTAAAAACATACACATAGGAAATATGGTTAATAAACACACCAGTTTTTTAAGGCAACCTGGATTCTGTCATATGAAGCTCGTTACTAGAAATGATTAAACATGGTAATGCCATAAGTGAGCTGAATAATTCTGTTATTTGTTCAAGAGTATGTAGGATGTAGATGAGAATCTTTGGGTTACAATGCAATTATGTGTGAAAGGGTTGGAAAGTTTTAGAAAAGGAAGCTGTTGCTGCTACAGTGTTTGAATGTAGCTAGATTTTCTTTTAGTTTTGCCTAGGAGTTAAGCTGACTCTGCTTATTTATGCTTGTCTTCCTTATCTATGTTACTGTCTATGTCATGATATGTCATGGTACCCGTATCGTGTGAAATAAAGGTGTCAGAATACCCCTCAAAGAGCGTAGGGCTGATTGTGGCATGCACTTGGACTTAATCCTCAGATTATTTTATGTGTGCTCTCAGACAGTCATAGGTATTTGCAAGGGAATTTAATGGCACCAAGAAACCTGCTTAAAGGTGTAAAGTTAGTGAATTCCACGGTAGCTTGAGCAGAAGAGGAAATGCGTGATTGTGTGTAACAGCTAGTGTCAGTGTTGGGAAGTACGGTTATCGTATGAGTTCGCAGATAGGAGCAGAAGCTGGGCAAAGTGGTCTCACGGCATCAGGTTTGGTGAAAGCAAACAGTAGCATTGCATTATTCCTAAAGTCCCCAATGGGTGTGGTCTGATGTCACCCTTTTACATCTTCTTGTGGTCCACAGAAGAACTTCACGTTCAGTCGCTCACTTTTACAGCTAAGCCCATGCATTATGAGGTGTGTCTTCTCAGCAGTGGTATCAGGGCTAAATTCCAGCCTTCCACACTGGTGGGAAGTACCTGGCATGTCATACGGAAGAATGTTGTAGTGTTGGAACAGGCTGGGAGACAAACCAGCACTCACCTTGATCTGCATCTGAGAAATTACAGTATTTAAGGCACTAGTACAGCAAGGTCACCCCTTTGTGTCAGGGACACTTTGCTAGGTGAAGCAGGTGGACTGCAGCTCTTGGGGGAGTGGCTCTGCTTTTGTTTTAGCTGGCATTTGAGTTGGACTTCTGAAATACACTTTTGTCTTGCTGTTAATTTTGTTACAAGAAAAAAAGCTTTTCTTTTCAGAACTTGCTTGTCAGATGAAACGAGGTTAGAATCTCTTCATACCTCATCGCCATTAGACTTTTCACTGAGTCTATAGTAACATGACACTTGTTATTTTGACCACCCTTCCTAATCTGTAGGATGTGTTGTGAAGCCAACGATTCTACTTTATTTCTTAGTTTTAGGTAGTCCTGTGAGGAGTAGGGGCTTGGACTCGATGATCCTTACCAGTGCTTTCCGACTTGAGACATTCTATGATTCCGTGTTCTTGTTGGGGGTCACTGCATGCCATAGACCAGCGAGAAACACTCAATCATGGATTCTCCACTGTAGATGCTCAAAATGAGAGTTACATTTCCAGATTCAATTCTGCAAAAAAGTTTTTAATTTTTAATGTTATGCCTTTCATTTAGAAGGGAAAGTAGACAAATCTTTCTAAAGTATTCAGTGCATTTAAATTACTCTGAAGCAAAACTGAGCTTGAGAAGTCCAAGCTCTGAGGCTTCCACCTCATCTCTGGCTCCTGAAACCTTAAAGGTTCCATCTCCCTATTTTCTGTTAGTTGGATGGACAGAGACCCACGAACCTGGAAATTTGGAATGAGGACTTGGGCAGGAATCTCAAGGTTTGGCAGTCTGGGCTCCTGTGCTTCTGGCTTTTTTGGGTGAAAGCCTGACTGTCCTGAGAGTCCCATTAGAAGTGGAGAGTTTTTTCTGGCTCTCTGCTGCATCGCTGGGGCTAGGGTTCCTGTGGCTTCAAGGCAGAGAACTGGAATATCAGGAAACCCTGACTCCAGGTCAGTCTTCATGGCAGGAGAGCCCCACAGCTCTGAACTCTGCAAGTCCCTTTGCTGTAGCAGCTCCTCTGGTAATGAAGAAGGAAAACTGCTGGAACGGTTTCATGAAAGCATCTTGTGGTTAGTCAGAAGTTTATGAAACCATTATATTTTTGCTTATATTTCTGTTTGTGATGTAACAGATTTTTTTCAGTTTGGTCAGAAGATTTCTGGTTGGTTCTATCCACCATATACTATAGCCCACATCATTTCATGGTGTTGAGAATAACATGTTGCTTGTCTTTGCATACCACAAATACGAGGTGTGAAAGCTGGTATAACATGAATGAACAGGAGTTGTTAGGATTTTTTTTAATGGGAAAATAGGTGCCCAGACAGTCACAGACAGGTTTTTAGGGTATGTCTTTACCACAGAGTTCCCCATGGCTCTTAGAAATCCTCTAAAGCAGCTGAAGCCACCTGGACTATTTGGGACTGTAAACTAATATGTCTACTCTCCAAACACGACTTCAAAAACCCCCCGAGTCCCGTCTGGGTACAAAAGCAGTATTGGGCTGATGTTAACTCCACTTGATTGGCCCATCAGGGAATATGAACTACAGATGATTTTAGCCCATCACGTCAGCTGCTAACACAAACCTTCAATTACGTGTGTTCAGTTTTGCAACATAGGCCAGGCTAACTAGAACGCAGATAAAGCAAACCATTTTGTGAGGGAATGAAGACTCAAGCGGCACTCTTGCCTCTGGTCTGCATGCTTTTCACTGCCTGCAGTAATTCACCTCAACAGCGGGTCTCTATTTATGTGTGTTACGATGACACAAAGGAAGCTACTGTGGGGAAATCTTTCTTTCCTACAAGGGACTTGCAGTGATCCCACTGTCTACTGCAGTTTACCAGCCCTGTGTATGCTATCCCTTGCTCTGGTGTTTGAAGTATCCTTAACCTGCGGTAGGAAAAATTGGTGTAAGGTGTCATCAAGGAAAATCTGCAATGCTTCTAACAGTTACCACAGGGATAAAGGTCTTTCTGAATAAGTGATATTTTGCATGCCAGAACTAAATAATGGCCCTAAATATTTGTGCCCGGTATTCTTTGTTGCCTGCTCAGTGTGGGCGTGTAAATTGTAGCCCAGCAGTGTTAAAACTATGTGTTCATGAAGCTTTGCTCTGAGCTGCTCAGTGGCTGGGGTGTCAGACAGGATTCCGCTGTTTTTCCTCTGTGTTGATGCAGTGCATTTCACTGTTACATAAATCAGCGTGAGTCAATTGGTATTTGATACGGGAGCTTTGGGAAATTCTTAAGAGCAGCTTTCATACGGCACAGGGTAAGGCACCCTGTATAGTGTTGTTGCATATAGAGCGTCCGTGCTGTATTAACTGTTCTGTTCGAGGCTACTTTCTAAGCAGGAAAAAACCTTTTCTCCCACAGGTGGAAAATAACAATGGGGTCAGCAACCATTGTCATAGATTTTCCTAGTACAGCATGTGTCTAATTCATATGTGTAACGTAGCTTTCAGAAAGATGTATCTAATTCAGTAGCATAATTTATCCTTCAGAAAATAAGGAGTTCATCTCATATATATACACTCCTTGTTCTCGGAACTATCAAGTGCCCTGGCATATGGAAGGAAAGCACCAGTGTACCTAACAGTCATTCTCAGGCACGTGCTAACAGCATGCTCCAAGTCAGTCGTTTTGGCCTGTGTTAAACGACTTCAGAATGATGCCGAAAGCTGCCTCACGTTTCTGGCATGGCACATGCTTCTGCAGGCTCGTGTGAGCTTCTAGGCCGGCTCCTCTGTGCCAGCGTATTGCACATGTAGCACCCTCTTTTTGAAGTGTCTGTTTAGCCTCCACTGACCTGCAGTTACAAACTTTACCCTTAGTAACTTCTTCAATCTTGCTTCCCTGAAGGGACATTGGGAGCATTGTGTTAGCAGCCCAAATCCTGAGCGAATGAGATCAGTCTGGAGAGGATTAAAGCTATAGTCTGAGTCGCAGTCATGCAAAGAAAAAGTTGGAAGAAGCGGGTGATTTTGTAAACAGCTAATTCTTACAGAGGCTGTTCTTTGGGAACCCGTCATTGAAGTGGCTGCGTTTGGCCTGCTCGCCCTCCCTCACGCTCCCATGATGCACAGCAAATTTCAAGCGTGTGGATCTCAGATTATTTACAATAGTCAACCTTTAACTAAAAAACGATGTTCAACTTCACTGTAATTAAAATGGAATGCAGACACCAGTTTGGCTAGGAGTTCAGGATGTGGTCCTAAAGCTACTTTATCCACATGGAGCACTGTCAAGCACCATCAGGTTTTGGGCCTCCCTGGTTCTGCTGGCTGATAGTCTTTTGCCAGGATTGTGGTCTTCAAAGACAGATAGGATTGTATACACTCTTCTAAACCTTGAGATGAAGAGTTCGTTAACTTTGCTGAGAAATAAATCTAAGTAGGTGGTAGGTTCACACACAGGTGGCAATGCGTGAATCATTTCTTTTGGTTGACTGTAAGATGTATGAACAAAGAAGATCCTTGGATAAAGATGTAAACTGATGTGGGTGCCAGATGAACTTTGACTGAACTTAAAGCTGAACCATATTTAAAAAAATAAAGAAATAACCCGGGATAAGGAGACACAATAGCAGATGCTGGAACCATCTGTTCCTGGACAGCTCTAATAGAAATCTTCTTCTAGTCTTATTGTACGTTTCCGCGTTGGGTAGTAGATTCTCTGTATGAATATGGTCTGCCTGTGGTGAGATATGAACAATAACGGCCCTGATCTCCAGGTGTCTTGTCCCCAGAACTTCTGTATGCAGCCTGGCTTCTCCAGCATTCGAAATTCTGTGTATAATCAAGTGATTGAGTTAAGCACTCCATCCTAACCTTAAGGCATGTATTACAATCACTATCAAATGAACTTTAAGGATGAGCTGTACTGTTCCACATAATTTGTTACAGATGTGAGGGAATCCCTAATTTCCCAAGGAATGGACACTGCAGACTAGATGTTGTTTGAATGAGGTAAACAGGCTGCACTTAACCCTTACTGCAGAGGTTCAGTTCTGATTCTTGCAAAAACCATGATTTAAAGTGGTCAAGATTCACGCATTTTAATCTTTCCTACCCCACATACAGGGTTTTTTTTTTTTAGATTAGGGCCTAAATGATTGTTTAAAACAGGATTAATAGCATTTCAGGTATGGTATGGAGTTGCAGACCACTTTCTATCTTTGGGACAAGATTTGTAGGTACAGGTCACCACTCAGATACGATGTAGCGGTGAGTAGGTTGAGTGTTGACTTCCACTTCCGTAAAGGACAATAGCTGGGATGATTTTTCAGACTCATCTACTGGAATAATGACATTTAATGATTCTTAATATAGAAATACATTGTTTGCAGGACAATGTGTATATCATGGACTAGTTTCTGTGTTTTGCTAGCAAATGAGTCAGGGATGGGTGGCAGTCAAGTGACTTTCTACTGCCACTCAACATTTTTTGGAAACACAAGGGTCAGTTGGTTGTTCACGAGGGAATACTTTGTTCCGGCAGTCATCTTTTTTCTTATATGAAGTCTGAGATGCTAGTACCGTACTTTCAGTGGAACTGTTTATCATAAACTTATCTGGATATGTGTAATGGAGAAAGGCTCTGAGGACATTTGAAACTTGTGCCTCTGGCAGCTTGAAGGAGCAGAGGGACTGTGTGGGCTGTTCTCTCTGGATCCATGGGTTTTTATGTCACCTCACATGGAATGTTCGGTTCTTCTGGGAGGCTTGTGTATCGCTCCACCAAGCATGGCTTTCCAAAGGGTTTGAACTTTAACATCAAGGCCACTTGTATGTCTCAGGAGTAGGTAATCTGTACAGTCAAAACCTTGGGAAACACTTGTAAGTGACAGCTGTATGTTCCCTGAGAGTGCTGTGGTACCAAGAAATCAGTGAACTAGTCTGAAATCTGCAGAAGTACATTGTTTTGACAGAGCTGAGTGAACAGGTAATCATTCTGAAGTTTCCAGTATCTTTTTGGTAGGAGACAGAATTTTAAAAAGTTTTAATAACAATTTTTAACATGATGTTAAAAATGTAATTTCAAGCAGATAACTGAGTAATTAGGAGTATTTTATCTTTCTGGTTTCCTGCAGGGAGGGATTCATATAGGACACTGCTGTTTTTAGTTGGGATAGAGTTAATTTTCTTCACAGTCGCTAGTATGAGGACTCTTCTAGAAAAATAACTTGATGAGGAAACAGTCCTGTGCTGCTCTTCTCTCTTACTGATCCTTAATTTAGAGTTTTCTCAAATAGGATTCCACACTGTATCTTGAGATCCACCTACCTACAGCCGTTAGGATGAGATGGAATTCTGAGAAGATGTAACATTTAAATGGGTTAATTATGATTTTTTACATCCTTTCTCAAAGTAGGTGGCAATTCACTCATTGGTGTGTAGAGCTAAGTAAAGATCCTTTTATGTAAAGAAAATACAAATTTATGAACGAAAGGAAGACAAGGCTAGCTCTGAAAAATAGAGCAAAATAATGGGTAACAGTGATAAAATAGAGAAGGAAAAGTGAAAGTGAAATCACAGTCCTTTTAGGTATGCTTTATCCTCTCCGTTGTGGCTTGATCTAGGGCTCATCGAACAGGTTCCCCTGAATTTCTCTCTTCTCTCTTGGTTGTCCCCTTATTATGTACATCCTTCTTGTCTGGACCTGTACTGTATTTCTTATGAGTGCAAAGGTGTTAGCTAGCTACGTATACAGTACTTTTTTAGTTACATACTTATGTTTAGTTTTATACTCTGTTACTAATATTACATTAGTATGGAGTATTTTCAGTCAGGCATTGATAGGTCGATAGAATTGGTTCACGTACCATATAACTTTTGAACAATCGACGAAGCCATGGTTCCTGGTAAGCTCTGAAACAAACCACTTTAGTGTTTTCTGATTCTTATTTGAGAAAATATAATTTTCAAATCTTTCTTAGAGAAAGATGTCTGTTTCAATGACCTTACTTGTACAATGCACACGATACTTGTAGGCTTGTTTGAGGAGTATTGTGAAAATGCAAAGCACTTTGTAGGTGCCAAATACTGTTCCAATAGGAAATTTTTCTTGCATTCCCAAACTATGTTAAGATCTTCTTGGTAAATTATTTAACCAGGCTGTGCTGGAGCTTTCTACAGTGTTTAAATAACATTTCATTTCTTCATTTGGCATGTAAGATTTAGTCATTATGTATGGCAATCTGCAAGGTAGAACAGAACTGTATCACTGCAGTTTATATTATTAAATTACTATATGTGATAAACATGCATTTTTGATTGGTGTCAAGTGCTCTCAATAACTGTTTTAACATAAAGCAACAAAAATGGAGACATCTTATGTTTTGTCATACAGGTTTAATGCTTTATTGCTCTGATGGAAAAGAACTGAGATTCTGTTGGATCGATTTATGTCAGAAGCACTTGAACACTCAAATATTCCTGTTCAACTGAATGACAACAATTCTTTCTTTTTTGTAGTTACAGTTTTATATTTTCAAAACATGTAAAATATTCTGGACTTGCAATTCCCTGAATTTGCTTTGCTCGTGGCAATGCAGATTTGCAAAGAGCTGTATTGGTTGATGCTGTGATTTTGTTTACATATCTTCAGAAAAGAGACAACTGGAAATGATGATATCACTGTTTTACAGGTAGCCAGCACCCTTGGCTGTGTGAATTTTGGCTGAGATGGTGAGGAGTGCTGCAACTCAAGTATGATTCTACCGCCAACTCCATCGACGTTTCATACTGAGAATGGGTAATTAGTTGTCACTAAAAAACTTTAGTTGACATTAAAAAATACAGGTATGCTGTAAAAAATACAGAGATGCTATGGAAATACCTAAGATTCTGACTGTGCTGATGGCCTTAACTGTAGGGAGAGTTCACCAAATCCAAAGAACTCTGAAGTGATACTTCTCCAGTTTGCTGTCCTGGATGCTTCACATTCCATATGTCATGCAGGAAAAGAATATATCTCTTTTTTTGTAGTTTTGTTGTTGTTGTTTCCCTCCCTTGCCCTCCCACCCCCCAAACCCCAGAACCAAGTGTTATTCAGTGGAATTCACCTTGCAGAAGAGGAAGACTTTAAGGCTCCCAGTCTGCTTAACAAACATGTGCTACATATGTTGTTTTGGTTAGGAGTTCAAGTATCCTAGCAAGTCCTACTTTATAATCTATCTGATAAGGCTTGACTGTGCTTCACTGTGTTTTAATTTTTTGGGAACTGTTTAGATAACAGAAGTGCTCCAACGCCTGCATTTGTGTAGAACTCCACAATTTGAAAACACAGCCTTTCATGTTTCAAGGTCTCAGATGAGCGAAATACCAAAGGCAATTGCATATTGCAGTATTTTACACAATATCTTAACATTAACATACATGATACATTGTGTAAATAATGTCTGTTTATACTTTACTTGTGTTGGTGTCAGTGTTAAATGAAATGGTCAGAAAGCAACTTCATAGCTCTTTGCAGTAACAGAACCTGCAGAAGGTAATGTGTCCTCACATACAGACAGCATCTTATATCCATCTGGGAAAAAATCTGCATTAAATCTTAAGAAGTGATCCTAGATAACCAGTAGAATATTGTTCTTGTTATTATTATGCAGTAACTTTCACCTGTCTAATTGCTCATGCTTATGCAGTACAAATGACAGAATACAAATTTCCATTATGTACTTGGTCTGACTCTTAATATCTCAAAGCTATTACTTAAAGGGAAAAAAATTTGTGCTACAGATCGTAGCTGCTGCAACAAATAAGGAATTCCAAAGGAGGTTACAGGAACCTATTTAAAGTTAACATGTTTCAGACCTTCAAAATCCCATACTTCTGGACACATTCCTTTACCTCTCATCGAAGATATCCATGTGTGGTTCTAGTGATAGCATTGTTGTAACTGTGGTTGTTTAGGTTTTTTGTTTAAATATAACTCTTCCTTTCCCTTCTGCCCTGGCATTATTTTCACTGTTCCTAATGTGTTTACTTAAATTCATCATTTTGATAATTTTAACTGGACAATTCTATTTCATACTCATTGCACTTCATATGGAACAGTACTGCCTTAATTTCCTGTTTATTTTTAGTTGCTATTTTTCAGACTTTTTTCATCTCCGTGTGTTTTTTAAAATCCTGTTTGGTACAAACCAGGGTGGTCCAACTGGCAGCCCAAGGAACAGTTCCATCTGGCCTGCTGCATTTGCCAAGGAGGAGCTAGGAAATGCCTGTAAGGGCATGCACTGCCCTCAAAAGCAAATGTTACCTATTGCTCAGATACAGAACCACGCTTAAAGCCCAACTGTTGTGCCATGTCCATCCAGAAAAAGAGATTGGCACTAGACATCCCTTTTCCCAAGCACAGTCAGGTGTCTAAAGGCGCTAGTTGTCCTTTCAAAACAAAGAGGATGCTACAGGTGGAAGTTAGCACCTGTCTCTAAAAAACCTAAGCCACTCTTGTTTTTCCTGGTTAGATTGAGAAATTAATAGACAGAGTGACAGGAAAACTGTCTTTGGGCCCCTGGACAGTTGGAGCTAATTAGAATTTTAATGTCAACTTCATCAAAGCTGATGTTATTAACTCATGGTATCATTGTTAGCTTTGCACCTGACTTCCAGGAGTCTTCTCTGGCAAGTCACTATATCTTTTATGCAAGATGAGCATAATGATGATAACCAAGCACCATGCATTGAAAGCACCGTAAGAACCAAGTATATTTTGTCAGATTGGCAACATCATCTCCAAGGATTTCATTTGGCTACTTTGCACTTTTCTTTTTTATTGGATAATGTTTTACGTTCAGATGCACATGGGTGGCTCACTTGAAATCAGTGCATCTGCCACCATGCAATTCCTCATAAGAAATTACCTCAAACGCTGAATTTATCCCATGTACTCCATTATGTTGTACAATAATAGCCTCTCTGTAGCAAAGTGAGCCCAACTAAGCATGAGGTCTAACCAGTGCCTCATAAAACAATAATATCACATCTTTTGATGTGTATTCCATTTCCATTAAAAATATTTATAATGTTTAGCAGGAA
>NW_010273975.1:12125-26622 GCF_000690775.1 Eurypyga helias
GACTACAGCCTGGCAAAAGGCTGAAATAAGCAATCAGGAGCAATATACCCCGAATGTACACTTACTGTTACCATATATCATTGTGTGATGACAGCAGAGCTCTGCTAGTTCAGTATTCTTATTCAGTATACTGTAGCTCATAGAGTTATCAAAGAGCGTGTAGTAGAAAACACCCCACCATAATACAACACCTTAGGTTTATATTAATGCATTTTAGTGCCCTGCTTACCTTTTAAATTGTAGAGAAACACTAGATTAATGTTCATAACTTACAACTCCTTTCCTGTTCAGAGTGTACAGCAGCACAACTGCTCTATTCACTCCGTGCTCATTTATTTTGAAACATTACTTCTGTTTATTGTCCTAGGCCCTCTACTCTGGTCTGTAGTGTTCCCCATTATACTGTGCATCTCCAATTTTGGTTAAAAACACCCCTTATTTCTGATACAGATCATCTCCCTAGGGCTTCTTTTTGGTCCTGATTATCTCCTTTGTTTTCTGTCTCCTCTTTGTCTGTTCTTTGTCTACTCTTTATACTATCTATAGCTGTGGTGTTGTGCCCCAGTCTTTCTTTCCTTTTCCTTATTTTCCCCTTTCATGCTCAGCTCTTCTTTTCACACTGATTTTCCCCCTGTCTTCTTTTGGTGTTCTTCCCCCCTGGCTAGTTTTCTCTCCATATCCTTGAGTTTCTCTTTTCCCTTTTCCTTTTGCTCTGTTCACTTTACTGCACTATCCTACGCCCCTCTGTTTTTCTTTCTCTTCCCTGATGTTGCCTTACATCTGGGAGATGACTGCTGATGACAGGAAAGAGGAAGGGGAGAAAACAGCAGAAGGAATTAAGGCATAGGCTAACTTTCAGAGAAAACTTTTTTCTGGAATAAATAATTGAATGGAAACATGAAACAGGAACAGCAACAAAACAGCCTGATTATTTATGGCTAATTATTCATTAGTGAAACTGGATTTTACTTGAAATTTACAGTCAGCAATGTTGTAGGTGGACTATATGACAACATACTTAAAAATAGACAAAGCTTAAGTAGGTGCAAAATATGGTTGTAGTTGTTAAATGTAGTTATTAAACAGTTGTAGGGTGCCTGACTCTGGAAATGTTCATGGAGAAAGAAATAGCAGTGTAGGATAAGGAGAGGCTAGTGAAAGAAATAAGTAGAGAAATAAGATGAGGAAACTACGTAGTCATACATGAAGCATGAAAAGATGGTGAATCAGAGGCAATAAAGACCTGCATCAAATAATTGGGGCAGGTTGAAAAACAGAAAGTAGCACAGAACTGAGAACAAGCAGTGATTATTCTGTTACACAAGACGGAAAAAACAGGAGCAGTGGAAATGGCAGCAGAACCAGCTTACTGAGGATACCAGACACACACTATTCATTAAAGTAATTTCAAGCAGGATGCAAAACTTTCTGGATAAGACAGTGAAGTGCTAGGAAGCCAGTGGGTTTGAAAGAGGATATGGTTCATACTGATTATATTCTTCCTTGTTTGGATGGCAGAAAGTGGATGGCTCAAGTAGAGGAATTTAGGTCATAGTTACCCACTGGACGGTGGTTTGTCAAAAAGTTTACATGTAATTGGTGGTAGTATCCAGAGTTTTTTGCTAGATTTTGCTACTTGTATTCATGTTTTCAAACAAATTTTTCTCTGAGTTGTTACCCTGATTTAGTGAAATCACAGCCACAGGCAGAATGTCATTAGTCACTGGCATAACTGGAGTAACAGTCCTATAAAAATGTCACAAGTTTTCCAATTCCAGTGTATGCAAGAAATCAATTTACAAAGTAAAATATAATTTCAGTAGCTTTGTCAGCATTTCTAAAATGCTTGTCACCCCTCATTGGCTATCAAAGATTGTGATTAGGTGGTGTGTATTACAGCGGTATATTGCTTGCTGAAAACCTGATAGGAATACCGATGAATGCTCTGTAATTTCCCAGCACAGTGAATAATTGGATAGCATAGCCGTTGTGGCCAGAATGTTTTTCTGCTTGAAAGTCACATTTGTGGAAGTATTATGCTAGGAAATGATATCACACACCTGTGTACCATGAGTTTTGTTAAATCAAGATGAAGGAAGCATATCCTTAACTAAAACATCAACAAGGTATGCAGCATTTTGCAGTAACTAGATTAGAGATGGCCAGCATTTGCCACCAAGGGCAAATCTTCACCACGGGAAAATTGTGCATGACTAAACTTGTGGCCTTCAATGATGGAGTTACTACACAAGTGTACAGGGGAAGAGGTGTCAGTATCATCTGTCTGGACTTCTGTAAGGCCTTTACACAGTCCCCCACAACATTCTTGTCTCTAAATCAGAGAGATGTGGATTTGATGGGTGGACTATCAGGTGGATAAAGAATTAACTGGCTCCAGCCAGAGAGTTACAGTTAGTGTCTCAATGTCCAAATGGAAACCAGCAAAGAGTGGTGTCCCTCAAGGGTCTGTACTGGGGCCAATGCTGTTTAGTATCTTCATTAATGACATAGCTAGGGGGATTGAGTGCACCCTCAGCAAGTTTCTGGATGACACCAAGCTGAGTAGTGCAGTTGACATGCTAGAGGGAAAGGATGCCATCCAGAGGGTCCTTGTCTTCCTTGAGATTTGGGCCCATTTGAGCCTCATGATGTTCAGCAAAACCAAGAGCAAGGTCCCTGGGTTGGAGCAGTCCCCAGTATTGGTACAGAGTTGCTGATGAACTGAGTGAGAGCAGACCTGCAGAGGAGGACTTGGGAATACTGGGGGTTGAAAAAACAAGAGATGAGTTGGCAATGTGGGCTTGCAGCCCAGAAAGCTGGGCTGCATAAAGTGAGGCATGGCCAGTAGGTCAAAGGAAAAAAAATCTTTCCCTCTACTCCACTCTTGGGAGACCCCAACTGTAGTACTGCTTCCAGCTCTGGAGTCCTCAGTACAAGAAGGACATGGACATGTTAGAGCGGGTCCAGAGGAAGGCCACAGATATTATGAAAGGTCTGGGACACCTCTCCTATGAAAAGGGCTGATTTCCATGCTAGTCTGTCCCATTACTTGCTGTGCATTGACTTTGAGTGTATATAGGGAGTGAAAATTACTCCAGTATGGCATTGCAATCTTTTATGCAGATAGAAACGGAGGCAGAAGGGTGAGCAAAATTTAGCCTTATCCTTTAGATTTGGGTTTTTTGGTTGGTTGGTTTGGTTTTGTATTTTAATACTGATTCTATTACTTAGTCAGAGTTTTAGGAAAGAAATGAGGGGGATTCTCTCCCCCAAGTGAAGCAGATGTTTTACTGAGCCAGGTCTGAGATCGTGTTCTTCGTAAGGAAGCAGAGGGAATGCCTATTTATGGTATTTTGCAGCTGCACTGAGGGAAATACTCTCTTCAGATTATGTTGAGTGGCTCCATAGTATACAACGTTTGTGGTCCCTCAGTTGAGCCAAGAGCCATGTAAGCAACTTTTATGCAGACTGGACCTTAAGAATCCAGTCCTCAGACATAAAGTTCATAAGTTTAACATTCTGTGAATTCAGGACTCTTTTCAATATGCAGAATTTACTTCTGTCTGAATAACATGGGTAACTAAATCGGTTGCTGGTTGTGCTTTTCAGGTGTAACTCCTGCATGGAAATGACATGTAATTGCAGCTCTCCAAAAGAGACAGAATTGTAATCCATACTGTGTCTTCAAAGTTATTCAAGGTGCAAGTAATACATGTTGCAGTTTTATGTTCTGGTGCAGTAGGTTATAGTGGAGGGCAAAGAGTTAAGGGTTCATCCACTTCCCAACTAAATGTGCAGAAAAGCAGTAGTATTTGAGGATGCTATTCTCTTGGCTATTTCTGAACTGACATGGGAGCTGGAGATGTTTTAGTCCTTTTGGGTTCCTTTAGCCCTACATCCTAGTTCCTAGTATGCACATGTTATTTACAGGAATATCAGTAAATTCTGGGCAATCAGTTCATTTTAATTAATTCAGGATTCTTTTATCTTCATAGCCCTGTTGAGCGTTAGAGTGTTTTGGCCCAGAGAGAGCAGTGTCTGTCGTTCAGAGCAAGCTTGTCTATCCGTATATGGTACTGTGTTGCTCCAGTTAAATATACCTCAGTTGAGTTGACAGCACAGCATAGCTTTGTGGTTGCACAATCAATGTTTTCCCCTTTTGCTTTGTTTGTGACTAGTCAAAACCTGCTTTGAGTAACTAATTTCCACATGGGATTTTCTATGCTTATAGAGTTTGAAGTGTGAATAATAGAGCTCTTCTTGACGTATGCTGCTGTTACAAGAATTCAGGTCTTCTGGCAGACTTCAGAGACAGAACACAGTTCCAATAAAGCAGCCTTCATTGCATTAGTGAGGCCTTGCTTTCTCTGCCCTCACCTTTCTCTTGACACAGTCTACTTCCTCAAGGGCTGTGGTGCTGACTGCTGGTCTTTTCTTCTGGATCTCCCCCTGTTCAGCTCAACACAGACTTTTGAATTCCCAATCAGAAGAGAAGACCAGTCTTTGATTTTGCTTGGTCTTTCCAGGGCACTATAAGCCTTCTGGAGCAAATGAGGCAGAAGTCTAATGACAGCATCCTTATTCAAAGGCTAAGACTTAATCATTCCCTAAATACTGTACTAATGGTTTTCCTTACTATTCAATGAAGTAGGGATCCAGAGCAGAATATATTCATGTTAAAAAAATGAGATAAAATTATTATGCATGCAGGAAACAATTAAAGGTTTCATGAGACCACTGATGTGGTCTAAATTTTGAATAAGACTTTACAGCATGTATCATATTTTATCCTGATTTTAATTTTATCCAGATTTTTTGCAAGGTCGAATACAGTAAAAAAGAAAAGACGACCTTCCCGAAAAGCAGAATTGTCATTAGGTGGAGCTACACAGACTGTTACAGTGATATTAAATAGAGCTTTTACAGACCTGTAGCACAGACTCTCGCATGTCTCCAAATAGAGTATTTGGCAAGAACCATCAGCTATCATCTCTTTTGTGGGTTGGCCACAGCATGGAGAAGATGCGTGCAGTTTAGCAGTGACTTTTCCAAATGTATACCTACAGCAGAGGAATCTTAAAAATTGGTAACTGTGTCCCCTATTCCAGGTTCTTACAGGAAGTAGTTGTACTTAGGAGTACTAAGTTGTCATTAGCAGTACTAGTTAATTTTTTGCACACTTTTCCCACCAATTTTCCCCTCTGCTCTTATCCATTAGCATGTGTCCCACAGCCAGCAATATTTTCTGGTAGTCCTTTTTCTCCTGTCAAATCTTCCCACCTAATTTCACTCACTTTTATGAGCACTGCATCTTCCAACCCAAGGGATTCTTTCCTTGAGCTGTGTGTATAACAAGAGGAACATTGAGAACACAGGAAGACTGTTTGCCTCTTTTCTGTTCCAGTGCCCAGTGCCATAATTGTTTCTGGCAGCCATGAGGAACTGTTGCAAGGAAAAGCTCTGTTCAATCCTGGAAGACAAAATGTGAAAAGAGACTCCCTAAAGAATGTTGCTTGATACCCTCTAACAAGCTTTCACCAAGCACGTGCAAACTCTTGATTTTTGTCAGAAGTTTATAGCTTGTCCAAACAAGATGAGGCTGCTTAGTGACAGTGAAAAACATCCTGCCAAATTTTAAGTCCTTTCTTCAAAGAAGGAAGTTTGAAGACCCTCTCAGTGAAACAGCTATTAGAATTTTCTAGCATGAGCAGAAGTGTATAATTAAGCTTCTTTATTGGTTTTGTGTTTTGTTTTTTTTTTTAACAGAAATGAAGCTAAATCCATACAACCAAATTGTGTAGTCACAGGTTTGGAAGACTCCTAGAAACAGCATTATTTGTCTAACATTACAGCAAGTTCCAGATTCATCCATAGAACAAGAGTTTCTAGAAAAAAACCCTTCTTTTCCGGGGGCGTGGGGGTGGAAATCAGTGGGAGTTTTTAAGATGTACCAGAATCTCTACATGAAATAAAGGTGGTCAGGCTAGCTCTCAATCTGGTGTAAAAGTAACATAGTTCCGCTAAAAAATAGCTGACACTTGGTCTCACTTCAGGAGAGAAATTGAAATGGGATGGCTTCCCCTGCTGTTCAATAAACACAACTGTAAATTAATTCTTACATAGCAATGGGACCACTTTTCCTTCCTTGGAAACAACTCTTTAGCGATTCATAGTGTGGTCAGCTTCAGTATCTGCAGAGAATGTATTACACCCTGAGCATGAAGCCCCTCTTTCCTTAAGAGCGCCAGGTAGCATTTAAACAGCGTGGTAATCCCTTCCATGGTCGGCGACTGTTCTGGAGGCTGTCTTTGATGACTAGGTTTATTGAGGAATGATGCGAAAGAATTTCAGAGACAACAGAAGAGCAAGTCCCTGCCTATCTGATTAATAGCTGGGGAGAATGAAAGGACAGATTAACGATCTAACTGGCCATTCTGAAACCAAACTGTTATTCAAGAAGAGACAACAAACAAGAGCCCTGCCTAACGCAGGCTGAAATGGCAAGACCACTGCCTCATCTTCTGTGTCTTCTGGGAACAGTATAGCATTACAGTAGCCCTAAAATGTATGAAGGGTGGGAAATTAAGATTACTGAACTGTTTGCCGCAGTATGACCCTGGCTTTTTCCTCACACCCATGTAAATTGCATCCAAATGTGTATTACTACCTCCTTTTGCTTGGACTATTTCCTTTTCCCTATAGTGTGATATTCTTTGCTCTCTAGACTCCAGATTCAGTCAGCTCAGTGTGCAAACAGTTCAAGAAGTCATATGAAAGCTATGTGCTCATTACTACCATGTAAATTAGCTCACAGTTTCCTCTCCAGATAATTTGGATAATCAGGTACCTCCCTTTCTCAGGTCCTAAAGGAAAGGTATTGTTTTAGATTGTATGTCATTAATAAGTTTATTTATTCTCTGTTTGATTTTGAGATGTTTTTAGTGAATTAAACACTCTTGATTTGAAGAGAAATTTTAACTGGATAGAATTAAAGCCAGATTCTGATGACTAGCAGCAGCAGCAATCTGTGAATTACTGACGTATATGTTTAATATCTCCCTTGAGAGTAGAAAGTTCTTCAAATGTTGAAACTAGCTTAAATAATTTGAATCCAAATGAGTGTTGAAAATTCTTTGGCTAATAATGTTAGCCTGATTTCTTCACTTCCAATTTAACCTAGAATATTTGGAATAGTTGTTAATAGTATGTTGATTTATTTGAATATCTTGCTCAACAGAATGGTTTGCGTCCTTATACTCACACCTTAGCACTGCTTAGATTAATATTCTCAAGTTGCTTAAAATAAATATATTTTCATTAAGCAAAGGATTGTGTTTCTTGATATACTTGGTTTTGCTCAGTGTAGTAAGAGCAAGCAAAATGCCTGGCTATTTTTCCTCTTTCTTTGTGTGAAAGTTGTAGGGAGTGATGATCCATGAACACCTTTACCAGGAATAAAGAAGAAAGAAAAAAAAAGAATGAATGAAAAATGCAAAAAAAGAAGGGGGCACTGTGACTGGGTTCCAGAAAGCTGAGTTTCAAATCGCAGCTCTGACTCCAAAGTAAAGGCATTGACAGTGACGCCTTTTTGCTGTTCTGGGGTGTCTCTTCCTTTTATTTGGAAAAGGTTTGAAACTTCTGGGGTTAATTCTAATGTGGGGAAGAAATATTTTGGAGATTTCAGTTTTACAGGAAGGAAACTCTTCACCACTTAGCTACAATGTCAAGAAGTAGCATGTGGCAAAACAATTGTCAGCAGCAGTCATTCTAAGGAATTTCTTGTCCAGGTTTAACATTCCCAGTTCTTACCCACAAAATACTCAGATTATTAGTATGGGGGTGCTTCTGCTGGCTGTACAGAAATGGAGCTGGTTAGTCTAATGATAATGGAGTCTTTAGGAATAAGAAATGGAATTTAACAATGAAAACTGTTAGGGAGTACAGACAGTACATTAAGCTTTCAACTCTTTTTTTTTTCCTTAGACCCACCTATTTTCTTTCTGCATAACCTGAAGGCCTAATATCTCTGTACTTCAGTATGTGTTGAACATTGCTGTTTACCTCATTGCAGGGAGAAATCAGCAGCACTGTATCTCAGCCATTTGATTCTAGTGGTTTATATTCATTTCAAGTTCCGCAACAGCTTCTTTTAGGACTTCCCTTCAACCTCTGCCTTACACCTATCAGCCCTCCTTGACTTACTTCCTTCAACTCCTCCTCCTTTAGCCAAGCAGGGATCAGGTCTTTTCTGTTCTGTCATACAGTCAAGCCACATAGCTGCAAGTTTGCTTTACTGTAGATATTGTAAGGAGGACTTCAACAGAGTCTCTTCTTCACCTGCTGTTTTCTTATGCAGCCAAAAGCAACTTTTCCTTTCTTTACAGAGCAATTGCTGAGCTTTCTTATGAACGCAATCTTATTTAATATTTAGCCTCATAAAATGTTCTGAATCATCTACAAAATAAAAGACAAGGCCTTGTGTTTTACTGTTCAAATGAAGAGATGTGAGAAACCTACCCTAATTTTAATGGCGATAATCTGGTAATGCACCAGTGTTAGGTACAGTAGGAAAAATAATCCTTAATATGTTTATAAACCTTGATTGTGTTTGTGATCCTGACACCAGGATTGCATACTAGGTATCTCCAAGGAAAAAAGGAATCTACTTTCCAAGTTTATGGTTGCAGCATCATGGCAATTGCTGCCAAATCAAGAAGTCTTGTTAAATTCAGACAGGGCCAGAGATGTTTAGATGTATCCTACACATTCAGGACAATGTAGGTATACCCAAATATACCTGTATAAGTAAGGAAGTTTAACCACAGGAAGAAATCTTGCTGGGGAATCATGGAAGTTTTCTGAAGAAAATAGCTGGTATGTTCCTCCATAGCCATACAGCAGGATGGCTCCTTGTGGCTGGCTTAAAGGGAGCTTGGACATCTTTACACTCCAGCCTTTTGTACAGACTTTTCTGTGATGTAAATGAGGGGTGGCCTAACGGTCTTAAATGTTACTTTATTGCTGTATAAAAAATAATGCATTTGAAGATTACCTCCAGAAAAGGTATAGTAACTAAGTACTTTTAAAACAAAGCGTAATTTATTGCATGTTTTGATCAGCAGTTAGGAACATTTTAAAGAACAGAGTTAATCACATGCAGAAACTGCTAGATAAAACAATTCTCATGAGTCCCTCAGAAGGCGTAGCTACCAGACAGCATCTAGCTTGCAAGATTCTGTACCTTGTTGGTTATCAAAGAGAGGCAAATCCAATTCAGCTCCTGGGAAGGATGGCTTTTGGCATTCAAAAGTTTTCAAGCTCCTGTCCTCTAAGTGAATATTTTTCTGCTCATTTTGTGTTGCTAAAAATATTGTACAGCAGGGTCACTGATTGGTAACTACTTTGAGAACCATTTTTCATGTCTTACAATGTCATACGTGATTTATGCCACAGTCTTTAGTTAGCTACTTAAGGCTGGTTATTACCAAAATGGCTTTTAATAAATATGACAGAGACTATCACCTTCTGACAGGCAGCATGTGTCACTGAAATAAAGGCAGTCACACAATAGCTTGAAAAGAGGAGTGCCACAGCTGAACAAGCAGCTTTTATGTTCTTTTTCTGTCGGACCCCCTCCGGGAGTAAGGGGTAAGTCTAGTTTACTGCATTAGTTTAGCTTTCGGTTTAGTGCTAAACTGGAATTTTCTGGCAGCAAGCTTGAACAGGATCTTAGCAGGATAATCTTCCAGAAAACATAATAGAGCAAATGTAGTCAAACATGGCCATACACTAAATGTAGTAGACATAAATTGCTTTGTGCACGCTTGTTGTTACAGCGTTTGAGTATGCAGGTACGTGTACGTATATATGACTGCATGTATAAAATCTGATGCATGTGTGTGGGTGTTTATCTGCATGAAAATAAAGCAGTAATTTACTGTCAGATTTGTATGCATCAGAAATCATTTCACTGAAATCAAAGTAGTTTTCCAGTGTGAGAAGAGACTCAAGCCTCCTGTATATCAAGGGCATAGATCAAATTCGGTTTTACGGTAAAATAAATCCTATACAAACACGGGCACATACACACGCAACCTGTATTAAACGAACACCGTTAGGGTTGTCAAGTTCAGCAATCAAATAACAGGACTTAGTATGCTATCATGACCCATGCAGCTCGTTTGGAGCTTTTATGTATGCACAGTGTTTAATTACATGACCTCACACATTTTGATCGACAGTGCTCAGAACAGGGAAACACGTGCTAAGGCACAACTTCTGCCGTTGTAGGCAAGCTGATAGTATTGCTTGTTACAGAAGTTGCTCAGTTCAACCTATGAGGAAATGAAGTTTGCACTTAGAGTCTTCTATAGCTATAACAACCTTGGACCGAACTCTTGCTTTGTACACATATGTTCCTGCACTTAATCAAACTGGATTGGATCTAGGTCCAGTCACTGGAAGAGATCAGTTTTGCACGTGCTGTTTGTTATTGCCGTAGAAACGTAGAGGAGGAGTTGCCTTTGTGGAATGTAGAGGGGAAAAAGGCAAACATATATAAATAAAAGGAATGAATTGGGACAAGAACAAGAGAGGGATGGACAGTAGGGATAACAGAGCTGCGATAATAGAGAGAGGAGGAAGGAGAAAAAGCTTGGGAGGTTTTGATGGAGTAAACTTGGTCCCTCATATGTTTACATTTAATTATGAGATTACACTATTTTTCCACAGAATTCCTACCTCACGCAGGATGCACTTAATGAGCAGCTATTAAATATATTGCTTTGCCCTTATCAAGCATGGCCCCAAGCCCTACTTATTGCAGACATTTCAAATCCGTGTCCAAAGGCAGAATTACTCATTTTTTTCAGAGATTTTTGTAAGGCCTCTGTCACTCTTAACATTTTTAAGTCAGGTTGCACCAACAAGACTAGTTTCTGCATTTCCTAACTTTTCAGTGCTTAAAGTTGTAGTCAATATTATTTTAATTTTTAGTGTGTATAATTATACACATGCATTTATATATACACAATAGAGCGTGAGCAAGCAAATTGATGTGTAAGATTTACTGAAGGACATAAAGCTGCTTAAAATCTTCTTTTATAAGGACAGAAAGTTGTGTGAGGGCATGAAGAACTCTAGAAATGACTGGCAATAAAAGAAAGCAAAGATACTCCTTACTATTTTTAACCATTGTGTTACATCATGTAGTTCTGCAGCAGATTAGTCATCACATCAAAAGGTTGATGGAAATAATAGTGAAAAGAACTTGGCGGACTTTGAACATATATGAGGTAATTCAGTAAGAGTGACAAATGATTTCTGGCATTTTAAGGTGAAATGGAAAAACTGCAGCCGGAATACCTGACTCTTTTCTGGTTAGGGTTGGGTTTGGTTTTTTTTTCCCTTGGCTTTTATTTTTTTAATTCCTGATTGCAATATGCTGATAACAGTGGAAGTTTTGTGGGTCTGGTCAGGAATTAGGTAGAGTAGAAGAATGTCAGTTACAGTAAAGTAGTTTTGTGATGTTAAGTCTTTTAGGTAGTGTGGTCTAGATGGTCCATACGAGGAATAAACAAGGCAAATTTCATGCTGTAATAGGTAGGAATGTAACGTTTGAGGGAAGGAAACTAGTGATTTCTTAATCGCTTCAGTGTATTGGGACAAACTTCTCCCTAGTAGTATATAATAGATGACAGAAGTCTTTGAGAAAGCTCACTTCCATTTTTCAACAGAGCTCTGCAATAATATTTTATGATACTGACTTAAAATTATTGACTGGCTAAAAATGTTTGTCCAGAGCTGAGCTGAGGGTCATTAACAACAGGCAGTAGAGAATCCCAAGAAATGCTCGATGTCGAGCATTGTATAGTTAAGATGAAAGGGATAAAAAAGAGAGTTTGAACCTATTTTATTTTTTTTAGAAGCAAAATAGTTTCAACAGATATGAACAGTCCATTTCTAGAAAATTACTGCCATGTATCCCAGTCAATTACATTACTCGATATGTCTTTCTTGTTTCACTTACACAACATCCATTTATGTTTACCTGTTAGGAATCTTCAGTGGGGCTAAAAGTTATGGAAACAAATAAAGCAAAACATGAACAGTAAGGGGGTAGATTAAACTTGTTCATGAGTATATGAATTATTGTTGGACTGATCAAAACAATATGTATCCAATATTTTTTAAATGATGGTATGTGTATAGTAACTAACAATTATTTTTAAGGGAATTGACCTGACATAAGGATAAAACTGATTTAACATTTTCATTGTGTGAGGAAAAGGCAGTCCTGGCATTTTTGTTAGGTAAGGATTAATTAGAAGGTATAAATGTTAATGTTTCTGAAGCAGAAAAAATAGCCGAGGAACACAAATTTATCTAAAATGTCCCTTTTTCAGTAAGATCCTAAAGTAAAGAATGTAGAGCAGCAAGCATTTTAATAAACAAGTGATACAGTGTTTCATAAATTCCTAGGTTAGTATCTAGTTTGTACAGATTCGCCCTGTCACATTAACAACTATTTAATCGACTATTTAGTATTCAAAATGCTCTTTTATTTGGATCAGTGTTCACGCCCATTCTATTTATTATCCCCTTCATCGAAGAAGATGGTGATCAGTATGTTCAGTTAAGTTACATGTGAGCTTAAAGCTGCAGTTTCACAACTGGTGTAAGCCAGTTTAAGTCATTCTGCTACTGTCCCACCACTTTTCTGCTGCAGGCAATGGGTTATAATGCCTTTCTTCTGCTGGCACCAACATTCATGCAGCTGTGTAATCAGTTGGATCAGAGAGCTGATCTGTCTGAAAACTAATTAATTAATGTTGGTAGTTTTCAGCTGAATAGAGTCAATCCATCTGATCCCAGCAAACCAGTGCTGGCACAAAGGAGGCGCCAAGGTCTTAAGGAAGTAGGGAGAACTTTCCCTTTTGGTGGTAATGTGGACGTGGATTGTGAAATAAACTAGTTGTGAAACTGTGCGTGAATTGTGATGAACAGCATGCTCTACAGAGGATGGGTAAATAAAAAATGAGCTAACAAGTTGTAAATGGGTACTGTATAATCAGTGGTAGGGCTTGTAGGAAACAGAAAATTCAGGTTTGAAGTTTATAAAGTGTATCATGGAGTGAAAGGGACAATTTCTTCTCTGTGGACGTAATCCAGTTCTCTTTAGAGTCCATAGAAAAACTAACATGTTTTCAGTGTAAGATAGATCAATTCCTGTTTGGTGATAACATGATTCAAATTGAATGGCTAAAAGACAAATAGTAGTGAGAAGTTTGCCAAGGAAAAAGATCTTTACTGAATATCCATAAACCAGTGAAATCATCTGAAATATAATTGTTTGAAATGCAAACCATTAACAAAACATTTCATAATTATGGAGTATAATATAGCTGTCTGTTTGAAAAAGTATTTTTAAAGTTTATTTTATTTGGCTACTAGTGGTTGGAAAACATATACAGTATTACTACTGTGTCCTGGTCAAATACATGCTGTAATTTTCTCAAATTCCAATTTCTGATGCAAATCCTTAATTTTGTTTTTCACTGATACTTTAGTTTAAAATTAGCTCCTTGGCCATAATGGAAATACCTGTTGAGATGAATGCATTATGAATGTTATCAGGTACAGTTAATTTCTACACTGAATGTATCTTCGTGGATGTAGGGAGACTATAGTATTTATTTATCCTGGAAACCCGCAGCTTACTTCTAAGTACCAAATTTCCAGAAACTTTGGAAAGTGCAGTAAAGAGACTAGGCTAGAGAAATGTTTTAAAAGATAAGGTTATATATTTTGAATGTAGATGGGTGAATAATTTGTTTTCCTGGCAAAGATTCTTGAAATGAATATTAGGATTCTCACGTAGCTAGTTAGGTGAAGGTCAGTAGCTAAGTCTTGCTGTCCATGTCATCTGCCTTCTTTCCTCTTTTCTTACCTAACCCCACTGCCCAAGGATGCACTACTCATCCAAGTCAGATAGCCATGCAGAATTAGATTTATAAAGTTCTCTGGCCTTCTAAGTTGCTTTTCTCACATTCATACGATTCTCTCCTGCCAACTTAGCCTTCTGTCCTCCACCCATCCCTGTTTTGATTCATTTCCCTCATGCCGCGTGCCTAAATATTGCCCAACCCATGTGGAAAGTTCTTAATTCTTGTCAAGACAGGGTCATGATTAGCCCACCCAGGAAGATCAGAACCAAGGCTCCCAAACTGGGAACAAGGCTTGCCCACCAGTATAAAAGCCATTATTCCCTCATGCTCATCCAGGCCTTTGGGTTAGCAGACAGTTTGAGCAGAGGCACAGAAGGTATGTGTTAGGAGAGATGGGATAAACTGGGAAATAGCAACAGATTTGTCAGGGACATGAGGGGGACCATACAGGGGTCAGGTGGGATGGGAAGACTGACTATGAGCCTGGATACAAGAGCAACTGAACTGAGGTTAGAGGTATGGGATGGGGATGGAAAGGGGGGTGAGGGGGG